>NW_007261439.1:173023-183582 GCF_000164805.1 Carlito syrichta
CTTGGATGGATTTAGAGACTATCATACTCAGTGATCTATCACAGAAACAAAGAACAGAGTGCCATATGTTCTCACTTATAAGCAGACCTTGAATAATTATCATAATACTATAAGAAAGAGATTGAAAGTAGTGGGAATCTGCCAGGGGAGGGGGTTGGGATTGGCATTTGAGGGAAACTGCCAGGGGAGAGGGGCAAACCTCATCAACAAGAGTATCTGCATAATGAACATTTGTATACCTAACCCTGAATTGTATCCCACATCTTTAAAATAAAACATAAAAACAAATATTAAAAAAAGTTCCTTAGCCACTATACTAGGACTTAATTTTTCTTGATGTTCCTCAATTCTTTTCTCCTTTTGTCTTCTCCCTGCTTTCCTTCAAGTTAAAAATCCCCAGGCCAAGCCATTACTCCTAACTTCTCAAGCTGAACAGTTTAGCTCTAGGTTTATTCCAACCATGTTATAATGGTAATCTCTGAGCAATCAAAATGACCCATTACGGTGTTTAGCTAAAACAAATGCAGATTTTTTCTCAAAGAAGAAATTCACAATTATTCAGCTCTTAAACACTCACCTTTTTCTCCCCATTAGTTAGTTCATGTTGTTTTACTGGCATAAATTGATGAGCACCTAGTCTGATAGAAACATAAGAGGACTGAAAATAAAGGGACAGATGTGAGGTACATTACATGTGACAAATAAACCAAGAAACCATGATGACTATCTAGATATGGAGGAGAGCCCAGGAGAGAAAAGAGGGCTGTTCAATGACAAGGTGTGCAAACTAGGTGATTGAATCTTGATACTTTAGATTCAGCTTTGCTATAGTGTGCTGAGAATCATGCCATCATTTTTGCCAGTGAATGATTAATGTGGCCGCCTTTTGAGTTTTCTCTCTTCTCCTCTCCTCTCCTCTCCTCTCCTTGCCTCACCTCGCCTCTCCTCTCTTCTTTACTCCTCCCTCCCTCCCTTCCTCTATCCCCACTCCCTCACTCCATCTCTCTTTCTCTGTATATACTCAGTGAATTTAGCATGAAATGTGAAATTTCTGGTTAGGCAAACCTTAAAGCAATACTTTTTTATCCCTTGCCTTGCTGAAACTTGTGATTTTTTTATGCTCTGTCCATGTTGGAAGGAGATTGTGCCAGGCTGATTTCTGATCTCTCACAAAGACATATGGAAGTTCTATGAACTCACTTATTCCCCCATTGGAGTAAGGTAGGTAGTTTCTATCCTAGACTAGGCCTCTCTCTTTAGTCTTCTTCTCTTCAGCCTCTCTGCTTTTCCTTGTTCTCATTTGTTCTCTCTCTCAGTTTATTGTTTACAAAAGCTGGGGAGGAGGTCTGGGCCACAGTCAAGGCTTCCTTAACTCACATGCCATCACTTAAAAATCACCCACACTAAATGATATTCCCTATTAAATATGTATATATATATATATATATATACATATATATGTATATATATGTATATATTTACCATTGATCCTGAAACACTGCAAGGGGCTAATATCTAATTGTCTTTTTAGAAAATAACTCTATTGAGATATCACTCACATACCATAAAATTCACTCTTTGGAAGTCTATAATTCAGTTTTTAGTATAGTCACTGAGTTATGTAACCATACCACTATTTGCAGAATATCTTCATCTCGCCCCCCAAAAAAATCCTCATACGCATTGAGTCACTCCAATCTCCTCTCTTTATGTTATGGACCATAGGTTCTTAGGCTCTCATGTAATAGAAATCGACACAAGGTCAAATAAATTCCCAGACAAGGCTTTATTTGGGAGCTTGTACAAGGGAGACAGTTCAGGGGGAGGAGTTATCCAGCTGGATCTCCAAAGGGGACTGTCTGGGGCCTTGTATTAAATAACAGAAGGAGTGTAACATGAAAGGAAAGGTATGTTAGCATGATTATTGGAAGGGTTCTAACCAGGCAAGCATAGTGTAGATACACACTTCTTTATACATTGTGTGTACAAAAAAAATGGCCTGGGTGGTGATTTTAGTATTATAATAAGGTAAAGCTAACAACCAGACACTCCCTGGTCCTTCTGCACATATGGGAGAAGAGTAGGCAGGGCTCTATCTTCCCAAGTAAGATTTGTGATGAAACATTTTTTAATCTCAACAGGTTTTTTTTTAAGGTTGTGGTCTGTATGATGACTCTAACTGGAGTGCTGTTGCAAAGTCTGGTGATTCAAGTATGCGAGGGAGGCCAGGTCCTATCCCTGTTCTGTCTCATTTGTAGCCCCTGACAACCAATAATATACTTCCTGCTTTTATATATTTTCCTATTCTGGACATTTTATATAAATGAAATAATTTTGTGACTGGCTTCTTTCACTTAGCATGATGTTTTCAAGGTTGAACCATACACAGTGGTCTCCCCTTATCTATGGGGGATATGTTCCAAGGCACTTCACCTGGTGCCTGAAACTTCAGGTAGTACCGAACCTGATTGCCATCAATCAGGACATGTTTCTGTTCATGTCGTCCACCCACAGATTTAATGACTTTTTCATCTTTAAGTACTTAACATGCACTGTGGCTCTAACTTTTGTAGTTTGAGATGGGACAACAAAACTAGCACAAATTTCTTTTTTCTTCTTCATAGTTTCACAGACAAAAGATTCATTCTTCTTATTAAACTGAAAAAAAATTTGTACAGCAAAAGGAACCATCAGGAGAGTAAAGATTCAATCTACAGAATGGGAAAAAAATATTTGCAAGCTATGCATCTGACAAAGGCCTAACATCCAGGATCTACAAGGAACTCAAACAAATTGAAAGAAAAAAACTCAAAAAATTAAAAATGGGCAAAAGACATGAGCAGACACTTCTCAAAGGAAGATATTCAAGCAGCCAACAATGAATATGAAAAAACACTCAGCCTCACTAAACATCAGACAAATGCAAATCAAAACTACCATAGTGGGAATCTCTACAGAGAGATGGTATGCCAAGGCTACTTTGTCAGGAAACAGGTTTATTAGCACCAGCACTGGCTCAGTGGATCCGTATCCAAAGGCTGAGCCCCAAGTGCAGGGGGGCACTGCCTTTTATACATTTTTAGCTTCCTTGTTCCCCAATAAGGCTTGCTTATTAGTAATATATTGATTAATTGTGTATTTCATAGCTCCAGTGTATAGTAGAGTTACACTTGTGCATTACAGATTGAGGCCACATTTCTTTCTAATATGTATCATCTAAGAAAGTTCCTAACTTATGGTGCTAGAAGAACTCTCATTATTCTAAGAAAACTTTTATCTTAAAAGACTTGGGGGAAGGGCTTTCTGTCTCATTCCTTCCTTTGGTGCTCGAATCCTTTTCTAGTGTTATAGAGCATCACTCTGGTTTAAGAGTTGGCACTTTCATAACAGCTTTACATACATTGCTGTTTTTGTTTCAACCATGGCCTCAATGAGGCTGGAGACAGACCTTATAACTAAGGGAGCTAGACAAGGAATGATTAGACAAATTTCCAACATCATGAGTACAATGCCTATGAGGGTCTTAAATCCTCCAAAAGTTGAGAATCAACCTCTAAACAATTTTTCAGGGTTCCAGCCTTTCCAGGTTTGGACTGGGACATGAGCAAGCTTTTTAATCCGATAAGTGATTTTTTAATGACCTTTTCCTTATCATTTATTTGCAAGCAGCAGTTGCTTAAGTTAAACTTTTCACAAAACCCTCCTTTAGAAGCAAGCAAGTAATCTAAAGCTAAGCGGTTTTCATAAATGGCATTGTGCATTATGGTTTGCTGTTTGGTCAATATGTTAAGGGCCTTTGCAGTTTTATTAATTATAATTTTAACAAGTGCCTGTAATCAAATTATGTGGTTTAGCATGTAAATGGGGGTCCGATAGTCCCAAGATCCATCCTGTGCCCAGGTAGCTGGGCCATAGTATTGGATCATATGCTCTGGGGTCCTTTCATTATTTTGCCAGTCTTCAATTTGTAGAGCACGTCGCTTTGGGAGTTTCAGATTTTATATTTGGACCTCCAACAGTTCTCCCTTTACAAGTGGGAGTAGGAAAAAAGAAGGCCGAATAGACCCTAACACACAAGCTCCTATCCAGTCTGAAGGAAGTACAGTATAGGCTATTTTCCCACAGATCCCATATAGTCCATTTGGGGCCCACCATCTGACGTTTGTGTCAATAGCATTCCATGCCTGTCGGAGGTGGGGGAAGTTAGACAAAGGGTGAGGGTTTGTTTCAGGGTGGTCTGGGGATCACCCACCACTGAGTTTTGTTAGTTGTGGTATTATAATATCTTTGGCCTAAGCATGTTAGGCTTCCAACAGTAAACAGTAGTGCTAAACTTCATTTCCCATTGGGCAAGTCAATTTTTTTCTATAATTGAGGTTTTAAGTAACCATATTTCATTGGCAGGGCTGAGATACCCTGTTTCATTGTGGAACTCATAGAGTTCCAGTTCTCTAGCTTCCCATGGCCACTGATCTCCCATATATTTCCCCCACATGCATAACAAGAGGAGATCTTTAGCGACTGAGTGATAGTTTCTGTCAACGTTAGGAACAAATTTCTAGTCATAACAGAGAGAGAAGGGAGATTACTTTCTATTTATTTATAAAAGGAGTAAAAGACCTCATGGGAGGAGACTTGGAGTGGGATTGTGACTCTTTTGACATATACTAGGGCTCCAGGGTCAAGACCTTGCCCATGAATGCATATGCCAAGCTGATGGCCTGTTTTCCACCTCAGATTTTCTAGGTTAAAGATGGTAGAATTAATGGGATTATAGGCTCCTGATTTACAATTAGAGGTGGCAACACCCTTCTGAAGGAATGCAACTTTACCTCAGCCTCACCAAGCGGCCCATGATACACAACCCCAAAGAGGCAAAAAGAATTTAGATAAACTATAGCATGGGGATCGCATTCCATTTGCAGGCCGTTCACATATATACTTATCATTGAGGCTATACTCCCTCTCCCAGGCTAGACTTTCACATGATTTAGTACCGGTACTGGGGGTTACAGCATACCACCAGGTTTCATTCATGGCCAAGCAGCCATCAAAGAATACAGACACCGGTTGGTAGAGATCGGTGATTAGGGTTTGGTTAATTAAATACCATTTTTTCTTGGTGAGACGGACCTCTAATCATTCTTTACTCGGGGGGTATTGTGGGTTGAAGCAGGTGTACTGATCTTCTTGCTGAAAAATAGAATAGATCATCTTATTATGCATGCAGGTCCCTGAAATAGTTCCCCAGCAAGAGAAATGGGTCTGGTAAAGGAGGGTCCAGGTAACTCCTTGACCCAACCTGCTTGTGTGAATACATGGATCACATGAAGCAGAGGGCTTTGAAATTACAAAGGGGAGCCAGATTAGTAACAAGGGACAATGGTTATACATTCTGTCCAAAAGAGATAAAAGAGTGCTGGTTAACCTCTCACCATTGTTCCAGCTGTCTAGAGCAACCGATGTCAAACCTGCATAGAAATCCAAGGCAAGAATCACATCAGCAGACAATAGCAAGGGATGATATTACACTAAAAACACAGTTTGCTTGTTTGATGGTCAATCCCTCAAGCTTCTGCCGTGTGTGGATTAGTCAGCTTCCAGAGTGACTAAAGCAGGGCTGCAGTCCTTTAAGATCCTGGGGTCATAGCTTGTTTTCTTCAGAGAGTCAGCTTCCTGGGCGTTGATGGATTAACAGTGCACTCCCAGTCTCGGAAGGCCAGTTTCACTCTGTTGTGATGAATCCAGGCGCCCACCTCAGGTACCTTTATTGCAGTGGAGGTGAACAAAATAAGAGTAAACGGGCCTCTCCAAAGGGGTTTTAGGGGCTGGATGTTCTATTCCTTTACCCATACATCATCCCAGGGTTTAAAGGGGTGAGCATCCATAGTTAAGCTCACAGGTAGCCACTCTCTAACCCAATGATGTATAGCAATGAGGGCTGAGCCTAAAGCCTGCATCTGCTGTCTCAGAGTAAGGTTACCCACCTCTTTGAAATCTCCTTTTATACCTTTAACAGTGGGACGACGGTGCCCACAAAGAATTTCAAAAGAGGAAAACCCTGTCTGCTTAGTGGGGCTAGACCTGATTCTTAGCAAAGCAATTGGCAACAACTAGTCCCATTGCAAGTAAGTTTCCTGACACAGTTTACTCAGTTGTAGCTTTAGAGTCTGGTTCATCTGTTCCACTTTTTCATAGCTCTGGGGGAGATAGTGTGTAATTTCCATGTGATTTCTAAGTCCCTTGCCATTGATTGTATTACCTCAGCCACAAATGCCAGCCATTGTCTGATCTTGTAGTGATTAGGATTCTGAATCAGGGAATGGTTTCTTTTAGAAATAGCCGTGCCACTTCATGTTCCTTTTTGGTGTGGGTAGGAAAGGCCTCTACCCAACCTGAGAAAGTACACACAAAAACTAACAGATATTTACAGACTCGGACCTGGGGAAGCTCAGTGAAATTCACAATTATGTCTTTAAATGAGGCCCCTCCAACACTATGCACTCCCAGAGAGATCTCGGCCCCTGCCATGGGTTATTTTGGGCACATACTCTACATTGTTCACATACTGCATGGGCTATACCGGAGAGTCAGGGTACATAGAAATGCTGGCCTAATGTAGTCTCGAGAGCAGTCTGGCCCATATGAGTTTCTTGATGAAAATGCTTGACAAAGGTTGAGACCAAAGCCTCAGGGACAGCAACTCATCCATTTTTTTTTTTTTTTGAGTTGGAGTCTCACTCTGTCACCCAGACTGGAGTGCAGTGGCCGCTCCCGGCCATCGCAACCTCGACCTGCTGGGCTCTGGCGATCCTTCCGCCTCAGCCTTCCAAGTAGCCGGAATTACAGGCGCGTGCTACCACGCCCAGCTGATTTTTTGATTTATTATAGAGATGAGGTCTCGCTGCCCAGGCGGGTCTCGAACCCGCGGGTTCAGGCAATCCACTCACCTCAGCCTCCCAAAGGCGCGGGATTACAGGATGAGCCACTGAGCCCGGCTAACTCATCCATTTTTAAATTTCCACCATCCACCTGGGAGATAATTCCCATCTTCAATTTTGAACCAAGTTTGCTTATGCTGTGAATAATTAGGGTCCCATTCTGCCAGTGGACTTGGGAACAGTGAAGTAGCCAAAGTTATTGGCTCTGTTGTTCCTTGGGAGGCTGTGAGCTTTGCCTCCCGATCTGCCTTCCATTTTCCTTGAGTAACCATTGTGTCTCCCCTCTGGTGTTCCCAGCAATGCATGACTGCCACCTTTTTAGGGGCGCATACAGAATTTAAGAGTTTGAGAATTTCTTTACTATATTTTATGACCTTGCCTCCTGAGTTGATTATGTCCTTTTCCTTATATAAAGCCCTGTGTGCATGGAGTGTGGTGAAGGCATATTTAGAGTCAGTGAATATATTGACATTTATTTTTGCTACTAACTGGAGGGTTCAGGTTAGCGCAATTAATTTTGTCTTTTGTGTTGAAGTTCCTATTGGCAGAGGCTTTGCCTCAGTGGTGGACTGCAGGGTTACTACAGAGTATCCTGCAAACCGTTTTCCCTCCTTTATGAAACTGCTGCCATCAGTGAAATATTCCACATCGGGATCACTGAGAGGCTGGTCTGTCAAGTCAGTTCAGTTGGAGAACACCTCATCCATGACCTCGATGCAATTATGACAGGGCTGACCCAGCTCGGTAGGCAGCAGGGTTGCAGGGTTGAGAGGCTGCACCACTTTTAAATGGATGCATGGATTCTCACATAACATTTTCTGGTATTTGATCATTTGAGCATTGGTTAAACTATTGATAGGCTGGGAAGGCCTTTAAGTCAGAGGCTAGTGCTGTACCAAAAATAGTTGGGGAATTTTTGAAACCCTGTGGCAGTCTAGTCCAAGTCAATTGGCTTTTGTCACCATTATCAGGATTTTCCCATTGAAAAAGCAAAAATCAGCTGACTTTGAAGAGTCTAGTGGATACAAAGGAAAGCATCTTTGAGGCCTAAACAGGTAAAGTAGTCAGGTTCAGTGGGGATAAGACTTAGGAAAGTATAGGGGTTGGGGACAACCGGGTGTAAAGTAACAGTGGCTTGATTTACTACCCGTAAGTATTGAACCAGCCTGTAATCGTCTGTCCCCTGTTTCTGAACTGGCAGTAGTGGCATATTCCAGGACAACTGATAGGGCTGGAAGATTCTGTACTTTAAAAGTCTCTCCAGGTGATTTTGGATCCCAACCCATGCCTTGCAAGGGATGAAATACTGTTTTTGACAGATAGGCACAGCCCCCGGTTTTAGTTCTGTCACTACTGGGGGTACATTCAAGGCCAGTCCAGGGGAATTATCCTTAGTCCATACCCTGGGTACCTTGAAGGGAAGTTCAGGTTCTTGCCGAGACTCCTCTATGAGGATATAGAGGCACCACTCTTTCTCTTGGGGAACGGTAAGAGTCATGATTTTTGCTTCAGGACTCCCCAGGGGTAAATCTGCCTGGCCATTGGAGTAGAAAGTTATTTGGGCTTGCAGCTTTTCCAAAAGGTCTCAGTCCATTAAAACCACTAGACAATCTGGGAAGTACAAGAATTCATGGACAACTTCATGGCCCCCTAGATTACATTGCCAGGGTTGTAAAAACGGGTGATGGGCTCAGACACCCGTGGCTCCCACAATGATAACTTGTCTTGGTGAAAGAGGGTCCACTGGCTGGCTTACTATAGAATGTTCTGTCCCTGTGTCTACCATGAAGTCAAGAATCTGGCTCCCCACAGTCATTCGGACCATAGTCTCCCGGGGGCCTGGTAAAATGAATCCTGGTCTGTCCTTGTCTTCTCCATAGTTTCCCATGGCAGCTAGGCCAACAAAATGATTCTTGGGGGGCCATGTATGGTTTGGGCACAGGCTGGTATCATCCCTGAATTATCTGGTCTCTCCCTCTCCCTTGGGGGACTGGTCAGAAATCCTCCAGCTCCGGGCATTCATTTTTCCAGTGCTCCTCTCAGAAGCAGCGAGCACATTGGTTCTTCCCTAATCTTATTACTGGGTGAGGTGGCACTTCTTGCTGGCCTCTGCTTGCCTTGGCCTCGGCCCTGGCCTTGGCTTTGGCCTGGCGGGGCAGCTCCCCGGGTGCATTGCTTTGCCAAAACAGTGGCAAGCAGGTCTACTTTTTTTTTCATTTTCCAGTCCGCCTCCCTCCAGACCTCTTGTTCTCATTTACAAATATCTTTGTTGCAACCTCAATTAGTTGGTTAACATTCATCCCAGTAAAACCTTCTAACTTCTGTAACTTGCACTGGATATCTCTCTGAGCTTGGCTGACAAAGGTTGCATGGATCATTCACTGATTTTTCAACTGCCTCTAGGTCGAAGGCAGTGTAAAGACAGAATGCCTCATGTAGCCTCTCATAAAAAAGGGCTGGGGCTCTCTTTGGAGCTTTGGAGCACCTCTGAGGTTTTATTCATATTTATGGCCTTTTTCCCTCCTTCCTTCATATCACCCAAAAGGGACTCTTGATAACATTTGAAACTCACAGCCATCATTGGGGTCCCATTGGGGTTTTTCCTCAGGGAAATGTTTTTGGATATATATTTGTAAGTTCAGTGTTCCCTCAGGTGCATGCTCCTCTAACCATTTTAAAGCAGTCTTTGAGTAATGTGTAATGTGATGACATTTTTCAGTATTAAACAAAGTTAAGAGAAACTGATGGTAATCAGTCCAAGTGGGCTTGTGGGTCTGCATGATGGACTGCATTATATCAATCATGACCTCAGGCTTCTCAGTATATGAGGGAGTATGATGTTTCCAGTTCAGAAGGTCAGTGGTGGTAAAGGGCTGGCATATAAAAGTACGTTGCCCCCCACTCCTCAGATTTGGCTGTCCGGACTGTAGTATAGGGGACCTCTAGTTTCCCTTAACAGCAGTTGTAAAACCTCTTGACATCCATGGGGAGGGAGGCTGTCAGCAAAGTTTCCCTGGCATCTTCCTGCCGGGGTGTAAGGAGTTAACATTGGCGACTCTGGAGTAGCTGTTCCCTAGGGCATTTCAGGTGACCTTGGAGAAGGGTGGATTCTGAGCTGAGGTGAATCTCTGACATGACTTCAGCTGCAGCAATTGCAGGGAGTGCGGATGGCAAGGAGGGGCACAGTAGTGCACAAGGTGGGGGATCTCCTCAGGTTCCTTGGACAGAACGGGTTTGTTCAATTCTGGTTGGTACCTTGAGGGAACTGTTGCTTGAGCTAGCATTATTCTATAGTTGTTTTCTAGGCAGACTTTTATCCAAGGTGGGTGAGAGAGGACTACATCTTGCCAACAGTCAATGTAGGGAAACTGGTCTGGGTGGCCTTGTTTCCCCCACAATGATGTCAAACACCTTACTAACTAGTCTCTTGTCTAGTGACCTGAAAGGCACAGGGAACAGCCAGAAGGACGTCTCCCAAGATGGCGCCAACACTATAGAGGACCTAACAAAGACAACAAAGGCCATAAATTCCTGCCTTTCCCATGCGCGCGAAACTTAAACCCATGCACAAATATTATCTCCCTATAGGAATACTACCTCATAGCTCCCTCCAATAAA
>NW_007261440.1:0-11233 GCF_000164805.1 Carlito syrichta
ATGTCTATAGGTAAGGTATATGACTTAAGGGTAGATCTTTTGAATTATTTCACTTTTGGGGACTTAGATTCTCTACCAGTGGAATGGGAAAGAAGGTGCCCTACTCTGCTCCTTCCCCCTTCCACTGTATTAAACCTGTTCAAGAGTCCTTTGAGGGCCGGGCTGCTTCTTCATTTTTAATTCTGATGCACCTAACATGGTGCCTGCTACATAGTAGGCACCCAGTAAATAAGCACTTAGTAAATGAAGGTAACTGTGAGAATCTCTTCAGAGAGGCATTATTTAAGTATAAGAATCAAATGCTGATCTCCAAGTCTTTGTGCTAGGATATTCTGGGTGTGAAGTTATGAGAGATTGTCTAACCACAGGAAGCTCCTTTGTATATTCCCCCCAGACACCTCAGATCCCAGGAGTGAACCTTGGTTTGATATCCCCAGCTGGCTCCCCACTGGCTTACTCCTGGGAGGGCCTGTCTCTGTGCAGCAGCAATACCTCAGAAAAATTCCATCAGGGAGCATTTTCTTCTCTTTCCCTACTGACAGTTGATGGTTTGAGCACTGCATTTACCAAGACAGTATGTAGTCAAGTACTTCATGTACATTTTTTCTGTTAACCCTCATGATGGTGTTGTGAAGTGGTAACTATATTATCTCTATTTTCCAGATGGAGACATTGAGGTTTACAGAGGTTAAGTAGCTTGTCCAGGATCACACAGTTAATGAGTAGTATTAACTATGTCTGGATTCAAACCCAAGTCTACAGAAAATGTGCACATTTCTTCAAAAGTCAAACACAGCAGAAGACTCTTGCCTTCTCCAGAGAGAGATTCTACCTCTCCTAATTGCTCATGGCTGGTGCTTGAGCCAGGATCAGGAGGGTGGTGGGTCACAGCAGCAGAAAGCTTGTGTGTTTGTGCACGTGCTGGTGCCTGAGAAAGGGAAATGGTTCTTTTGAGTCTGATTCTTGACTGTGTTCATATTTGGGGGTGGGGGGGTGTGGTGAACAGATCACCATGAATACCCTGCAGATTGCTATGGCCTGTGGTAAGGGAAAAATGACTGGATTATACTTTCAGCTTGCCTCTGCAATTTTATTATTAATGTCAGTGAATTGAGTTTCTATATCTGCATCTGAGTATCTAGGCTTCACAAGTCCCCTCTCTGCCTCCTTGCCCTGTGACAGCCTCATCATCAATATGCCTCAGCTCAGCAAAGCTGCACCTTCTTTGGAAAGTGTCCCTGACTCCCTGGGTTACTTGGCCACCCTTTATATTTTCTTAACAGCCAGTCCAGCTTCTAATACTACATGTACCACTTTGTGTCTTGATAATTGTTGTCAACACAGTAAAATGAGTTCCTCAAGTGCGGGAAACAGGCTGCTGTGTCCCCAACATTGAGCAGAGTGTTGGAATTGAGTGAAGTGACAGTCACAGAATCTTAGACCCAGTGGGACTTTATTCCTCATCATCTGCAATTCCTCATTTGACAGGTGAGAAAGCTAGTCTTGGCAAGGCTGATACTAAGCAGTAGTAGGATTGGGATAAATCCTTGGGTGTCCTGATCCTCAGCTCAGCAGTTGAATGTTTTTTTATTTTAAACATCTGCTTTGGGCTGGATTCTCAGTCATGGATGCCCACTGTAATAACTTGGGGAGTATAAAAACTAAGTCTAGAGATTCTGAGTTAATCAGTTTGAAATGTGGCCTTGACACTGGGTTTTTTGGTTTTTTTTTTAGTTGGAGTCTCGCTTTGTTGCTCAGGCTGGAGTGCCGCCACTGCAGCCTCGATCTGGTGGGCTCAGGTGATCCTTCTGCCTCAGTCTTCCAAGTGGCTGGAAATACAGGCATGTGCCACCATGCCTGGCTAATTTTTTTATTTATTGTAGAGTTGAGGTCTTGCCAATTTGCCCAGACTGGTCTCAAACTCGTGGCCACAGGCAATCCTCCCACCTTGGCCTCCCAAAGTGCTGGGATTATACACCACACCTGACTGACACTGGGGTTTCTTTTTTTTTTTTGGAGTTGGAGTTGGAGTATCACTCTGTCACCCAGAATGGAGTGCAGTGGCTGCTCCTGGCCACCGCAGCCTCGACCTGCTGGGCTCTGGCGATCCTTCTGCCTCAGCCTTCCAAGTAGCCGAAATTACAGGCATGTGCTACCATGCCCAGCTGATTTTTTTTTTATTTATTGTAGAGATGAAGTCTCGCTGCCCAGGCAGGTCTCAAACCCACGGGCTCAGGCAGTCCACTCACCTCAGCCTCCCAAAGGTGCAGGATTACAGACTGAGGCATGGAGCCCAGCTTATTTTTGATTTTATTGTAGAGATGAGGTCTCGCCTGCTCAGGCAGGCCACTAACCCGCAGGCTCCCAAAGGCATGGGATTACAGGCTGAGCCACGGAGCCCGGCTGACACTGGGGTTTTTTAAAGCTTCCCAATCTCATGTGCAGTTGGGGTTAAGAACCATGTATCTAGGGGCCTGGCACACTTTTCTGAGCTTCAGAGACTTACATGTGATTTATGGAAAAGATGTAAACAAGTGAACTGATTAAGCAATATCAAATGATGATAAAAGTCAAAGAAGTGAAATAACATGGCAAAACTCCAGAGTTAAAATGCACCCTTCTAAAATAAGTGTTCTCAAAATCAAGAAAACAGCAAATGGGTATAAATGTGGAAAATTGACTTCTTCTGTCCCTCACATTGTCCAATCAGTCTTTATTGCCCCCATCTGTGGCTTCTGTCATTTACTCTGTTAGCTTCATTGTGATGGACATGCATGTGATTTAGAAAAAATAATGCTTTGTTGCAATGAGGTTCCTGAAAAAATTAGTTGAGCAAACAATGACAAATGAATGGCTTAAAAGGAAAGACTGAGCCAGGCTCAGTGGCGCAGGCTGTAATCCCACACCTTGGGAGGCTGAAGTGAGTGGATTGCCTGAGTCCACGAGTTCGAGACCTGCCTGGGCAACTTGATGAGACCTCATCTCTACAATAAATAAAAAAATGAGCCAGGTGTGGTAGCATGCACCTTTAGTTCCAGTTACTTGGAAGGCTGAGGCAGAAGGATCGCCGGAGCCCAGCAGGTCGAGGCTGCGGTGGCCAGGAGCGGCCACTACACTCCAGTCTGGGAGACTCCAACTCAAAAAAAAAAAAGCGCTTATAAAACTCTTAGCCCCCGCCTTTGGGAGGCTGAGGTGAGTGGATTGCCTGAGCCCGCGGGTTTGAGACTCCCTGGGCAGCGAGACCTCATCTCTACAATAAATCAAAAAATCAGCCGGGCGTGGTAGCACATACCTGTAATTCCGGCTACTTGGAAGGCTGAGGTGGAAGGATCACCGGAGCCCAGCAGGTCGAGGCTGCAGTGGCCGGGAGCGGCCACTGCACTCCAGTCTGGGCAACAGAGTGAGACTCCAACTCAAAAAAAATAAAATAACAAATAAAACTTTTAGCACAGTACCTGGCATAGAACACTTGCCTGTTAATGTTATCTTGCCCCGAGTTCCCCAAAAGTGCTTTTTTCCCTCAAGCAGGAGGAATAGATTTTGACTAAAAAGGATGAGGTTGGGGTGGGGGTTAGGAAAAGCTGCTGAGGGCCCTTTGGAAGAGAGAAAAGTCTAGGGAGTAGGTGGGTCATCAGGAGGCAGCTCCTAGATCTGGGGGCTTTACATGCCTGCTCTGGAAGGGTGAGAAGGGGCATATTAGGCCCCGATAGCTGCCACTGCCACTGCCACGTTGGCTTCAGCCCCTTTGCATACAGGCTTTGTGTAGCGCTGCCAGGACACCACGTCTTTCCTTACTGGCTCCTTCCCATCTATGTGTTTTTCACCAAAAGCATGAGCTCAGCTTTCCCCAGGTTTAATGGCTCCTCTCTGGCTTGCTCTTCAGACTTGGAGACTCCCAGCATTGCTACCCTGCACCCCTAGGAGCTGCATCACCACTTGGTGACTCCTGCTCACAGCCCTGACAGAATCCCCCTCTAAAATTCTTCCCAAGTGCCCCCATCTGAGGATGCATCTGCTTTCTGGCTGCTTCCTGACTGACAAGAGGACTATTTCAGGGTGGAAACACTTGTGTCTGGCCACACACGTGGACCTAACAGTCATGGAGCAGGGGGCTTGGAGCCAACTCACACTGTCTGGCTTCTTGCTAGTCCACTCCACTTCAACCTTTCGGGCTGAATCTGGATGCAACAGGAAAGCTGTCAAAACCAAGGTGGGGGGTGGTTCTCTACTCCAAGTCGTCAGCCCGGGGATTGTTCAGACATTTCTCTGTCCCCTCTCTGCAGGCTGAGTGTGACACTTCCCAAGGGGCAGCCACACCTGCTGCTTGCTAAAGCACAAAGCCTACACCCTGCATGGACTTCTTACCTGGGCTGGCTGTCCCAATCCCTCACAGGTGTGAATGTTTGTTGAATTATTGCTTTATCTTACTGTCTGATTGCTGTCTTCATTTACTATCTGTTTGCTAAATAATTGAATGTTATTACTGGCTATTTTTAATTTTAATAAATATCTATTCTGCTTCTCTTGTTGTTTGCCATTTTGTGTCACATTATATGGTCGATGTCCATCTCTAATTAATGTACTAATTATCATAAGCTGTTTCTCAAATCTGAATATGCAAAGCCAAAAAGGCAGCGAATGTCCTCTATCGAGTGCTCTGGGCTCCAAGATGCACACGAGCTCTCTTGTGTTGAAAGCTGTAAGCTCCTTCTTCACCCCACCCAGGTGTGCATCCTAGTCAGCCTTGGGCTTCGGCTTGGTTGGGCATTTGCTATGTTTCAACTTGAAAGAATACTTGATCTCTCTGAACCTCACCCTCACTATTTATAAAAGTGGATCCAATGTATTCAGAATGACCTAGAGATGACTGAGAAAATAGAAGGCAGTAATGTGCAAAGGACCTTTATCTGTGGCCGTTCAAGCTAGGCACACCATTATGGCAGTCAGTTCTGTTAAACACCACCCGTAATTTGGAGAGTCAGTCCTGACTCACAGCTTCAGAGCAAGAGAACTCCAATGCCTATGAAGAAAGGTTATTCTTTTTTTTTCTTTTCTAAAATTTTGGGTTAGTGGAAATTTTGGGTATAACTACTATAATCATTGATGTGCAAGTTAACTTGTTATAACAATTCCCTTAGTAATTAACTTTAGCTCACAAACTCTACCAGATGAAGCGTTTAAGTAGAAAATGAACAGTAAGTTGGACAAGGCCTTAAACCAGGTTAATTCTATATAAGGAGACTTTTCATAGCTATGTGATAACAAAGTCTATTAAAATATTTTATCTTCTAGTAAATATTACTATTATAATTGGCTTAAAATTTTAGATACCGTTTTGCAATTTTAGTTGTATCTTATTATTAAACCAGATCTATTTACAAAACATAGTAGGTAAATATAGTCTTAATAAAATATTAGTCGGGGCTCGGTGGCTCAGCCTATAATCCCAGGGCTTTGGGAGGCCAAGGTGAGAGGATTGCTTGAGCCCACAGGTTCAAGACCCACCCGGGCAACTTGGTGAGACCTCATCTCTAAAATAAATCAAAATAGCTGGGCGTGGTGGTGTGCGCCTGTAGTTCTGGCTACTTGGGAGTCTGAGGTGAAAGGCTCACCGGAGCCCAGCAGGTCGAGGCTGCGGTGGCTGGGAGGGTGCCACTGCACTCCAGTCTGGGCAACAGAGTGAGACTCCAGCTCAAAAAAATAAAATAAGAAATAAAATGAAATAAAATATTAGAGTTACTTTATCAAAAGATATATTCATAGCATGACTTAGAGATCTCAGAAACATGAGAAGTAGTAGTACACTTCATCCATGAAATTATTAGCTTAATTCTAGCATTTTCTCTGATATATATAATTCCTTTCTTTACGTTAATTCAATGCAGTGAACCCTTTATTCAAAAATAAGAAAGAAGGCCTCAATCTGCTTAAAAGTGAATTTATTATTTTCTGATTTTCTATTACTCCTTTTTATTCAGGTATATCCCCAAACTTTTTTTTTTTTTTGAGTTGGAGTCTCACTCTGTTGCCCAGGCTGGAGTGCAATGAGATGCTCATGGTCACTGTAGCCTCTACCTGCTGGGCTTAGGAAATCCTTCTGCCTCAGCCTTTCAAGTAGCTTAAACTATAGATGCACACCACCACACCCTGCTAATTTTTTGATTTATTGTAGAGATAAGGTCTCACCAAGTTGTTCAGTCTGGTTTTGAACCCCCAGGCTCAGGCAATCCTCTCACCTCGGCATCCCAAAATGCTGGGATTAGAGGTTGAGCCTCTGCACCAGGCTTTTAATAGTAGCTGTATGACAAATGTGTGGGAAAACAAAGATGGATTAGATATTGTGCCTGCCCTCAAGGGGGTGAAATAGGTGAATGAGGGGATTGAGTGTGGATTGTGCTGTGACAGAAGTGTCTGTAGGGACAGTGTAAATACCAAAGGAAGAAAGAGTGATGTCTCTCTTGACATTAACAGATTTTACTAAGAAGATGATGCTGGATGCCAGTTTTGAGAAGAAATAAAGATTTTGAGTGGTCAAGCTTAAAGTTAAATTCCCAGAAATTCACCCTTTGTGATGAAAATGCCCTATTGTTGGTCTTGTGTACCATAGGATTCATTAAATGATACTTTCTTTAAACCACTTTTTTTTCCAGATCAGTACTTTTACTTGAGTAATTTATCCTTTTAGTCTGAGCATAAGTACTTTAGATTTTTTTACTCCAGTCTGTTAATTGTGGCAAGGGCCCCTTAGGCACCGAGTAGGCACTGTGACCCTTAGACAGAAGAGTTCTGAGGCACATAGCTTCCCTACTTTTGTACTTTGTTTTCCTAATGTATGCTTTGGCATAGAATGTGAATTTTGTTTCAATTTTTTAAAATATTACTCTCAAGAAAACATTGTGAAATACTTGAAAATGGGCAAAGAAAAACAATATATTACTGGATGTCTGTACACACTCTTCCAGACTATTCACAGCTTTCATTGTCTTTGAATTTTTTCAGTTCTGTAAGCTGTTACATGGCAAGGCACAGGATTATAGACAAGTAAATGGAAGGGCACTTGATGCCACTCCTTTTCCCAGTGAAAATGTCAATTTTGCAACTATTTTAATATTTATTTTTGCTTTTTTAAAGGACTTGAATACTTATGGTGCTTTGAATTCTCCTTTGAATCAGCTGTAATATTTTAGGGTTTTTTTTTTTTTTGAGTTGGAGTCTCACTCTGTCGCCCAGACTGGAGTGCAGTGGCCGCTCCCGGCCACCGCAGCCTCAACCTGCTGGTATCCGGTGATCCTTCCACCTCAGCCTTCCAAGTAGCTGGAATTACAGTCATGCGCTACCATGCCCGGCTGATTTTTTGATTTATTGTAGAGATGAGGTCTCGCCTGCCCAGGCGGGTCTCGAATCCGTGGACTCAGGCAATCTACTCACCTCTGCCTCCCAAAGGCGCGGGATTACAGGTGGGACCACCGAGTCCAGCTTCTTAGTTGTTTTTTCATTAACTACTGAGTTAAATAAAATCTCTTATATGTGTTCATTTTATATTTGTATGAAAGTCTAGTTTTGTTTTTGTTGTTTTTTGCTTTTTTTTGAGTTGTTGTCTCTCTCTGTTGCTCAGACTGGTGTGCAGTGGCAAACTCATGGCCACTCCAGCATTGACCTCTGGGTTCTGGTGATCCTTCTGCCTCAGTCTTCCATGTAACTGGAACTACAGGCACATGCTACCATGCCCGGCTATTTTTTTCTTATTTATTGTAGAGACAAGGTCATGCCAAGTAGGCTGGACTGGTCTTGAAGCCGTGGGCTCAGGCAATTCATTCACCCCAGCCTGGGATTGCAGGCTGAGCCACCAAGCCCATCCTGAAAGTCTAGTTTTAGCTATTTTTGAAAATATAAGATTCCTTTAGTCCTAATAGATGCAAGACACATTGTGCAAATATCAAACTTTTTTTCTATGTGGTATAGGACAGTTGAAGAGGAAAATGTGGTAGTATCACTGTGGTACATGCAAAACATTAAGAGTTTCTGAGGAACATAGACCAGGATACTTCATAGGAGGACCAACATCTGTGTTAACTCTAAAGAGAATTGAAATCAAGTAACATTCTGAGTGAAGGAAACCAAGAACACAAGCTGACAAGGTTTGTGTTCTTTGACTTATGTTCAAGGAACTAAGCCACATTTCCCTTGTCTTCCCTGATGTTTTAGTTGCATTTCTGTGGATAGCCAAGGGGTGCCAAGTCTGGCCAGGAACCTGCTCATCCTAAGTGATTGCCTTGCTTAGCATAGATGTTAAGATATGCATAGTTTAGTCATTGATACTTACTCTGCTTGTGTGATTTAACTCAGATATTAACATATCCTGCCTGTATGGTTTGGCCTTCCTTTGTGAGAAATTTGTCCTGTATAAGAGGCGTGGGATAAAACTGAAAAGTTCTCTCTCTTTCTCTCAGCTACCTGGGAGAGGACCCTCCCAATCCTGCTGTTTCTCTGTCTCTTTCTTTTCTCATTCTCTCCCCCCAACTCAGACCCTGATCAGCGGAGACTGGACCTCCGCATCTGAGCACAGGCTGCTATTCTTATACAAAAATGTGATGGAGCAGTGTGAAAAGTGTGTCCTGGACTTAATTCATAGCAGCTAGGAATTAAACTATCCAGGAAAGTGGAAGAGAACAGTGGCCAACACAGACCCTAGAAAAGGTAGCCTGATGACAGATTGTAAAGATCTTTTAATTGGAAAATTTCATATTTATTCTCTATGTGATGCAGAGCCATGGAAGAGGCGACGTGTTCAAATTTGAGTTTTCATGAATCAAGCAAAGGATGGATTATGTGATGAAATACTATAGCAAAAAAATTAGACAGTAGAGCTTAATCAGTTGAGTTAATGGAACACTATTTGGTCTTGGCTAGTGGCATTGGGAATACAGCAGAGAGGGATAGCATAAACCATTAGAGTAAAAGCTATAGATATTTGCAAGCTACAGTAATGGCATATATTTTACCTTCTGCTATATATAAATGCTCAGGTATATATGATAATTACTCCCAAAATCAAAACAAGTAACTTTTCAAGAAGGCTAATGTATAAGCTTGTTAAGGGAATGTCAACATTCTAAAAAAACATACATGGGTTTCTAGGAATCTTGTATTTTTTTTTTCAAAGTGTATCACTTTGTTGGTAAGTTATCTCCATTTCTAGAGTGCCTTGAAGGAAAGTTCAAAAATCAATGAATCCTCTAACCACCTAAAAACCGTATTATGCACACAGTATTTTAAAATGATTAAGCCTTATTTAATATTTTGTCTACTAGGCACAAGTCAATTCTAAGAAATTTTAGGACATATTGGCTTAAAGAACCCAATACATGGATTATATTGTGCCTCTGGTGACTAAGTATAAGAAAATTTGGACTCAGTCAATATCAAATTTACTTTTAGCCTGATTAAGAGTTTCCTACTGTGTGCAGGAAAGGATGATGTGCGTTGACGATTTGCTAACTTAGAAGGTTTTTATGCATAATTAAATATATGAGTGAATAGTGAACAGTCATTTTGTTCTTTAGAAGGTGTTCTGATTTTAAATTTTAAAAATGTGTTCAGTTAATGTAAGCCTGGAATTTTAGACAGAAGCATGTCAGATAATAGCTGATGATATTTTATAACATCCCTTTCTTTTAGGAATATGACGTACTATTTTAGGATTAAAATCTTAACTTTTAGAGATTATATATAGGAAACTGACATGTCATAATGAAAAATGAGTTAGTGAATAAATAATTGGGGGAAAAAGATTCATTTTAGAAATCCCTTACAAGCAATGCTTTTTCAGTATTATAGAAGAAAAATAGTAATTAGGGAGAAAAATAACAAGCTTATCTGCAGAAACTGTATGTCCAAACTCATACACCATAAGACTTCCAGAAGTGCCTTAAAATGTATTTCCTGAAGTCTGTAATTTATTATATGGGGGTGCCAAAAAATGTGTACACATTTTGAGAGATGTTATCTATATATTACTTTCTGATGTTAAATTAAATTATGGTAGCATCGTGTAGCATGCTGTTTGCTCAACTGTGATTTCTCCATTTTCTGCCCGTTGTGTGGTGACGCTAGCATTCATTTGATTAATGCCACCTTTTGAGCAAATGCCATACCTACAATGTGTATACATTTTGGGGGACACCCCCATATAGTGTTTTGTTTCATAATTTAAAGATTTATATCTTTTTTTTCTTGAGTTGGAGTCTCACTCTGTCGCCCAGACTGGAGTGCAGTGGCCGATCCCGGCCACCGCAACCTCGACCTGGTGGGCTCCGCCGATCCTTCTGCCTCAGCCTTCCAAGTAGCTGGAACTACAGGCTTGCGCTACCACGCCCAGCTAATTTTTGATTTATTGTAGAGATGAGGTCTCACCAAGTTGCCCAGGCGGGTCTCAAACCCGCAGGCTCAGGCAATCCACTCACCTCAGCCTCCCAAATGCGTGGGATTACAGGCTGTGCCATATATATATTATGTTGAGTCTCACTCTGTTGCCCAGGCTGGAGGGCAGTTGCACACTCACGGCCACAACAATCTCCACCTACTGGGCTCAAGCACTCCTGCCTCACCCTTCCAGAATATATTTTTGAAATATAATAACTACTGAATTTTTTCTGTTCCTGTAGTGAGATAAATAGCTAGCCTTTCTAATAATATACAATGCATAAATTATACATGATCTTTTAATTTTTTTAGCCTTTCTAATAATATACAATGCTTAAATTATACAAGATCTTTTAATTTTTTTATTTAACCATAGTCCATCAAACATAATTCTGTGTTTACCATTTTACTTGCTCATGGGGATATACAAATAATAGAACAGGGTCCTTCTTGACGAGCTTGTGCTTATGGAGAAGACAAATGAGTAAACAGATGGATACAAATGTAATTGAAAATAGCTTATTTTTAATTTTGTTTATAAAAAGAAGAGTGACTAAGAAGATATAGTAGGCATTATTACAGGCTAAAATAAAAATATTAAAATATAATGTAAAAATATATTGAAACCCAAGTTCTAGATCATAAGAAAAAACTAAGGTCTTAATTTTTTTAGTAATTAGATTATTTAGTTTTTATCTTTGAATATAAAGGAGGTAGGATGCCAAAACCAAAAAACAACCCAGGATTTATTTATAAAAATTGTGTATTTATTCTTACATGTTTAAACTTCAATCACCTTCAGAGTACTCTC
>NW_007261441.1:0-8278 GCF_000164805.1 Carlito syrichta
ACAAAATCATAAACTTCACAGCAATCTGGATGGAATTAGAGTTTATAATACTGAGTGATCTCTCACAGAAACAAAGAGCTGAGTATCACATGTTTTCACTCATAAGTGGACCTTGAACAACTACCATATTACTATAAGAAAAGAATTGAAAGTGGCAGGAAACTGTGGGGAAAGGGTAGAGAGGGTAGGGAGGTGTGATTGACAGTAGTCAATATCTGCCTGGGGAGGGGAGTGGCACACCTCATCAATAAGGGTAACTACACGGTAAATATTTGTATACCAACCCATGAATTGTACCCCACAATTTTAAATAAAATTAAAAAGAAAAAAATGGATAAAGCTGTAAAATAAAATAAAATTAAATTTAAAAAGAATGATTTGAGTTCCTCTGGGTATAGTCCCAATAGAGGGATTGCTGGGTCACATGGAAGGGCAATTTCTAGTTCTTTCAAAAATCACCACACCCTATTCTAAAGAGGTTGCACAGTTTACATTCCCACCAGCAGTGTAGAAGCATTCCTTTTTCTCCACATCCTTGCCACCATCTGTTGTTTGTTTTATTAATGATGACCATACTTATTGGCATTAGATGGCATCTCAATATGGCTTTGGGTTTTTTCTTTTTTTAAAGAAAATCCATCAAAGACATTTTCAAGTAATTGTTTTCACCACCCTTGTACATTTCACCTATTATCTGGGAAAAATTAAGCATTTGGCACCAAAAAATAATGCTGAGCAACAACTTCTAGGGAGAATGGCATAGCTGAATTGGTGATCAAAAAGAACTAAAGGAGTTTCAAAGGCAATTAGCTCCTAAGATTGTTAGCAGGGCATCAGACCTGAAGCCACCCTTTCTGTCTTCCACACATCCCCTCACACTGACCAAGATGTTATTTGTAACCACATTGTGAATTAACCTTTCTTTTATCCCTACGTTAATAATTCCACATTTCAAAAATACGTCTTTGTTTAGACTTGAAAAATATACAGGTATTTCCTCAAGGTGGCCTCCAGTGATAACACCAAAGAGCACAATCAAGGAAGGTTAACTGACTGAGTGCCAAAAAGTGCCCTGAATTAGTAGTAGCATTTGATCCTTTTGATTTAAGTTGTAATCTTTCTTTTTGTTTTGTTTTTGAGTTGGAGTCTCACTACGTCACCCAGGCTGGAGTACAGTGACACACTCATGGCCAAGCCAGCATCAACCTTTTGTGCTCTGGTAATCCTCCAGCCTCAGCCTTCCAAGTAGCCAGAACTACAGGTGAGCGCTACCACATCTGGCTAATTTTTGGATTTACTGTAGAGACGAGGTCTTACCATGTTGCCCAGGCTGGTCTAAAACCAGTAGGCTCATGCAATCCTCTCACCTCAGCCTCCCAAAGTGCTGGGATTGCAGGTACCTGGCCTAAGTCCTAATCTTTTAAAAAATAGTTATTAATATTTCTATTTAGAGAAATGACAACATGCAATTTATAACAAGACCACTGCAGAAATGATAAAGCTTCAAAAATGCTTAGCTGAAAGATGAATAGATAAGGTTAACTGCAGGATAAATTTAAAGGGGAAAAAAGTCAGGTAAAACCAAAAAATAGGGGAGAGACATAATGGTCCTGAACTCACAAATAAAATTCATCATTTTCAAAAGTTATATGATCTAGTTAGCTTTCACCTCCCACTAATATCATGAATGGTCTCATTAAAAATTATGACTTTAAGACAAATTAATGAGCTTAATTTATTCCCTGTGATTACATGTTTTTACTTGTATAGTATGTTTGACAAGGATATGTTAGCCTTTAATTCTACTTGATAGAGTTTCTTATATTTTTCTATTTTGGTTTCATTCAAGTATTCTCCAGTATTTTTCAATTTGAATACTTCAAATTCTAGATCTTTAATTATGAGTTCCATGTTATTTCTTATGGAAATGATATCATTCTCTTTTAATTTTCTTAAGCTCACTTGAGACTCTTTCAGTTTCTAAAACAAATTAAAAAGATACATTTTGAAATTAATTATAACCTGAATAATTACATTTGTTTCCTTGCATTTTAAGTCAGTGATTCAGAGAACAATTTTAAGTTAATGAAAAAAACTGAAGTTTAAAAAGTTTATCTGCAATGTCAACTAAATTGATCCTTAAGTCGGAATCAAATCTGAATGATAAAGACTAAATCATTCTTACATCAGTACTTATGTAATCTGATAATTCAAAGAATAATTGAATCCATTTAAAATGTTAAAACTTTAACAAACTTAAGAATAATCTTAAAGTATAGTACAATTTCTAAATCATATTTTTTCTTTTTCTCATAGTCTTGTTTTATGCATACTAGTATCAACACATGATTCTGTACTGCGAATCATTATTTTGAAAGATCAATTTTATAATATAAGGATGGAAGTGGAAATACCTGAAAGGAGAAACATATGTCACTTTCCTTTCAAAAATCTACAAAACAAATGGCTATAAGTAGAGGAAACATCTGTCTGTCTAGCTAACTATCATCTATCTGTACATATACATGCATACACACATACTATATGTTTAAAATATAATTTGCAGTGAAATTGTGAGTATATCACAGATAAGAAAACAACCTACTGAAGAACTCACCTGTAGATTGACTTCTTGTAATTTTTCTGCTAAATCCTGTCGTGCTTTTTCTTCAATCTCCTCTTTATAGTCTTCTGTGTGACCACGTTCTACCATATTCATTTCAGTATGGCTTTTGAGGTTTACTATTTCTTCCAATTTATTTTTCTGCTTCTCTAGTTCTTCACATTTCTTTTGTAATGTTTTCATGGAAAATAACTCCTGTTGGAGAACTTGATTCTTTTTATTCAGATGTAGATATTTGGAAGATAAAATTTCCAGTTCTGCTGTAAGATCAGGGATCTGCATGAATAAAATAATACAGCTTGGTACTGAAGGAAGTCAGTTAGGATTAGTCTAATGCAAAACCAGTAACAGATTTTAAAATAAACTCAGTTGTAGTAAAGTTTTATCTCCATTGCAGTAGATTCTTCAAATGTAGACCCTTAAATGACTCAGAATATCGAGAAGAAAGGTAAAGTCACCAGCAGTCACAAAGCCATATTATTTACTTTCATCAACTTTGCCAGACAACATTTGCACTTGATCTTCAACTTTTATTTTTCTATGGTTGCTTCTTATCTTTCCTCCTTCCATTGCCACCTCTGTGTAGAAAGTCTCTAATCCCTTAACACATCTCATTCCCCATAATCTTTGAACAATTTTTAGGGACATCATGTTGAGTTATTTAGGCCTAAGTAAATAAATGGTTGTCAGAATAAGACTTTGAAAAATAATACTTTAATTAATGAATCCTGTAAATATGGACTCTGATGCCATGAGGCTTTCTTTCAACTGCAAATGTGTTGTGCTAATCTCAGTTACATTCTAAGGAGTGATGATTCTTGAAGATAAGTCCACTGAATACATAACCCAGAAATAAATCCATGTATTTATAGCCAACTGATTTTCAACAAAGGCACCAAGAATATATAAAGTGATGCTTAGAAGCAGTCAGAGAAGCAGATTCAGGTTTTGAGCATGGCATACCAGACAGCTGCAGCCAGAGCTTTTCAGTTATTACAGTAACATTAAGCTACAAATCCCAGTTCCAGTGATACTATGAAGAAAGTCACATTAATTTTGTACCCTGAAACTTTACCAGAGTTATGTACCTGTGCTAGGAGGTTTTTACCTGACTATCTTGGATTTTCAAAGTATAGGATCATATCATCTGCAAAGAGGGATAGCTTAACTTTCTCTTTTCCTATTTGGATACTCATGATTTCCTTCCCCTGCCTGATTACTCTAGCAAGGACTTACAGCACTATGTTTAACAGGGAGTGGGGTAGCGGGTGGGAATGGGCAACCGAGCCTTGTTCCTATTTTCAGAGGCTTCTAACTTCTGTTCATTGAGCAGTGTGTTGGCTGTGGGTTTATGATAGATGGCTCTTACTGTTTGGGGAAATGAATGTTCCTTCTATGTCTAGATGTTCAAGGGTTGTTCTCAAGAAGGGATGCTGGATATTTCCTAATGCGTTTTCTGCATCTCATGATCATGTGGCTGTTTTTACATCTGTTACTGTACTGAATTATGCTTATGGTCTCATACATGTTGAGCCAGTCCTGCATCCCAGGAATAAAGTCAACTTGGTTGTGGTAGATGAAACATGAAATGTGCTGTTGGATATTATTTGCTATAAAAGATAAGACAGACAAGTGGGACCTCATCAAAGTGAAAAGCTTTTCTTTCGCACAGCAAAAGAAACCATCAAAAGAGTGGGGAGACAAGACACAGAGGGAAAAATATTTGCTAACTGTATATCTGACTGGAGAGGTGGGATTGGGCAACCCCTCCAGGATCTACAAGGAATTCAAACAAGTCAAAGAGAAAAAGTCAAAAAGCCCTATTAAAAAGTGGACAAGCCAGGCTCAGTAGCTCAGCCTGTAATCCCATGCCTTTGTGAGGCTGAGGTGAGTGGATTGCCTGAGCCCTTGGGCAGCGAGACCTCATCTCTACAATAAATCAAAAAATCAGCCGGGCGTGGTAGTGCATGCCTGTAATTCTGGCTACTTGGAAGGCTGAGGTGGAAGGATCGCCGGAGCCCAGCAGGTTGAGGCTGCGGTGGCTGGGACCAGCCACTGCACTCCAGTCTGGGCGACAGAGTGAGACTCCAACTCAAAAAAAAAAAAAGTGGACAAAAGGCATGAATAAACACTTTTCCAAAGAAGACATATGAACAGCCAACAGATACATGAAAAAATGCTCAGCCTCACTCATTATCAGAGAAATGAAAATCAAAACCACATTAAGATTCCACCTAACTCCAGTAAGGATGACCATCATTAATACATCAAAAAAGCTACAGATGCTGATGTGTGTATGGAGAAAATGAACAGCTTCTTCACTGTTGGTGGAAGTGCAAACTAGTTCAACATTATGGAAAACAGTGTGGTGATTTTTTAAAAGAACTAGAAATCTACCTTCCATATGACTTAGCAATCCCACTCCTGGGAACATACTCAGAGGAACTTGATTTATTCTACAAAAAAGATAGTTGCATTTGCATGTTTACTGGAGCACTATTCACAATAGCAAAAAGATGGAACCAACCCTGCTGCCCATGGAAAGTGAACTGGATGAAGAAAATGTGGTACATATACATTCTGGAGGATTACACAACCATAAAGAACAAACATGGACTTCACCGCAAACTGGATGGATTTAGAGTTCATAATATTCAGTGATTTATCACAGAAACAAATAACTGAAAAACACATGTTTTCACTCAAAAGTGGGTCCTGAACATTTATCACAATACTACAAGAGAGGGATTGGCAATAATGGCACGCTATAGGGGAATGAGGAGGGGCACATAACATCATTAAGGGTACCTGCTGATCCTAAACTGGGGAAGTGAGGACCAGTTGAAGGTCCAAACTGCACCTGCATGTAGACTCCTGATGTCCCTAATCATGACTTGTACCCACGTCTTTATAATAAAGTTTTAAAAAGGGCAAATTTAGAATTGTTTTGGTCACCATGAGAAAAACATGAGCATTTGCATGAACAACTTTTCTCTATTAGAAGACTAAGTGGTTTCAATTGTACATTTAATTGCTTAAAAGACATTTAGAATGAAAACTTTATTATGTCAGTATCTCAAATATGCAGTTATTGGTATGTTACAATGTGTTTAATTGTATTCCAAAAACTGATAAGCTACAATATTTTCAATTTATGCAAGGATAGGTTCCAATCATATCAAATATTTCTTTCCACTCAAATTTATGAGAAAAGATTCTCTCTCATAAAAAAGCAATATAAATTAGAGGACTAAACTTCTCTTGCATAGAATAGACAAGTGCTGAAGCATAAGGTCAATGAGAATCAGAACAGTCCGGGAAAACTTCATGAAGAAGGGGAAATTGTGCACCAGGTCTGAATGAATGAAGATAGATGGACAGAAACTGAAAGAGTAGCAAGGATAGCATGAGTGAGGCAGAGAGATAAGGAGGTCAGCCCAATTTACCCTGAGGATAAAGTCCAATGGCAAAAACCTTATGTCCACACAACTTGTAAATGAATATTCTTAGCACATTAGTCATAATAGTCAAAAAGGGGAAAAAAATCATTAACTGAATATTCAACTAATGTCAACATTTATCCTAACCAAACATTACTTTAAATTTTCCTTCAGGAAATGCAAAAAATATCTTTCTTGTTACTTACTCTTCTTTCTTTTTCCTTATTTTCACATTGATACAGTCTTTCTTGTAATCGATCACGTTCATTGATTAACTCTTTATGTTTCTCTTCTAGCAGAAGTTGCTGCTTTTCTCTCTCAAGACATTGGTGTTGGATGTTAATGATCATCTTTTGTTGATTGCCAGCCTTGCTGTGAATCTCATTCAGTAGCTGTTGAAACAGCGTATTTTCTCTTTGTAGCTGTGATAATTTCTCTTCTGCAGCTTTCTGCTCTATGATGTGTTTGTTCACTTTACCTTGCTCACGCTGATACCTTTCTTCAATTTCCTTCATTTGATGCCATGTTTGACTGAGGGCTCTCTGCACACATTCTAAAGCCAACATTTTTTCTCTGAGAGCATCTCTGGTGTGGTGGAGTTTCACTGTTAAGATACTGACTTTGGACTGTAGTTGAGAAAGACTCCTGTTGCTGCCTTACAAGCCAGATACATCAAAATGTCTTTTCTCCTGTGAATGAAACCACTCACCACTTTTTCTCTGGAGAACAGGTGCTAGGTCTCTCTTTGAGGCCTCGCATTGACCATTATAGTGTAGAGGAGCAGACAGGCTGAAATGGTCTAAATTGACTTCTGTTTCTAGTCTTTCCTGCTTGTGTTTCTCCTTCTTCAGCTTAGGATTCAGTATTATATCTTCAGCTGAAAGAACGGTGATCTGTTCCCTAGACTGGGAAACTTTCTGTGTTGATGTTTCCTCATAGAGTTTGATAGTCTTTTCGAGGTTTGCATTCTTTTCTTCTACAATTTCAATGTCATCACAAAATTTCTTTTCCTTTTCCTGATTCTGACTTTTCATTTTTTCTACTTCCAGTCTTAGTGTGGCAATTTCTATCTTCAACGTGCAAATTTCATGCAACAGATCTTTTTCCTTTTCACCACTGTTAGAAGTCTAAGTAAGAGAAAGTAAACTTTTAGCCAACACTCAATAAAAATAACTTGGAAAATTTTCTTTGAAATTAAAGAATAACCCGTAGTCTTGTACATGAAAGGGTTGACATCAGTGGATGGATAACTGGAGAAAAGTTGAATCAAAACCTCAAACCTTATAAACCATAAGTTCCCACAAGGTCAAAAATGTTGATGAAGACAGTGAATCCACACGAGTAAAAAAAGAGACCATTAGAGAATTTTGAGAATCTCAGGATTGGAAGAGCCTTTTTCTGAATTATAATAAACCCACAGGCATAAAATAAAATATTAAGACATTTGACTACATTAAAAAATTGAGTTTACACTCTGATGTCTAAGCAATATACTAGCCCTCCATAAGAGTCTTAGCTGTGTGCATATTTGGGGAGATAAAATTTTTCAATGTCTTTAAAGTTTCTTTTCCCTGGGAATGGTCTATAAACATTCTACCCTGCTAAGTCAGTTATAGAAATTACATATATTGATGAATGATAAATCTAAGGACCCTCACTCTAAGTGGTGCTACATACAAACATCAATTAACTCATTTAGTTATTACAGCTCTGAAAAGGAGATGTTAAACAAAAAAGCCAGCTTCTGGTCCTACTTGTAGTGCACCTCTACCAAATCATTGTTACTTCTGTGGGGTAAATGTAGAAATACTAAAGAAGCCTTATGTTTCAAAACACTATGATAAAGTTTATATATCTCCTCTTAGAAAATCATGAAATTAATTTCTATCACATCACAATAACTTTAGTTTCTCATGTTTGAAGCAGTAATAAATATGAAATAGGGAGAAAGACATGGAACTATTTTACTTGGGAACAAAATACGTATCAAGAAATTATCACTAAGTTTTTATTATAGCATATCATTATTTTCCAAAGCTCTTAGAACTGAAATAAGGTACTACTGATGTGATGAATTTATAATAACTGAGTATAGTTATGTGTTTTTTTTTGAAGATGAGATAACATTTTGAATTTTATGCCTAAATTATATGTATGACATATACATATAAACTCAAAGGAAAATTATAAGCAATACTGATGAAATCAAGATAGC
>NW_007261441.1:8405-11052 GCF_000164805.1 Carlito syrichta
GCTCATTTTGAGATAGCATCTTTGTATGTTGGTTCATTATCCTAATACAACTTATATGTGCTGGAATACTTTTTTCTTTATAGTTTCTAGTTTTTACTTCAGTCTCCTCCAAAAGACAAATATACTTGAATGTTAGTCCAGAAAGAACATTGTGTTAATATATATGTTTCTGTTTTTAGTAACTCCAGTAAATATTATAGAAAAGGATACTGAAAATCTTCATGAAAGGTACATGTTGAAAATTCCCTCTTTTACCGGATTAAAAAAATGACACATATACACAAAGGAATATTATGCAGCCATAAAGAAGAACAAAGTCATGTACCTCACAGCAATCTGGATGGACTTAGATTCTATAATACTGAGTGATCTTTCACAGAAACAAATAACTGAGTATCACATGTTCCCATTCATAAGTGAATCCTGAACAATTATCGTAATACTATAAGAGAATGACTGGCAGCAGTGGGAAATTACCTGGAGGGGGACAGTGAAGCAGGATTGCCAGTAGTGGGAATCTGCCTGGGGAAGTGGGGGCACATCTTATTCACATGGGTACATGCATAATGAACATTTGTATTTGTATACCTCACCTTGAATTGTACCCCACATCTCACAGTCATAAGTAATCCTCCATCAGGACAGATCACTGAGAGTTAACTATGTTTTAAAAAGTAACTACTTGTTAACAAGTTTTTTAATTTATGAGAAACAATTTTTGAACTTTATGAAATATCACTGGCATCCCTATCATGACTCACAATACAAAACAGCACCTTCTGATGTTTTTCACACAACATGTCTCAGCAATGAACCACGACTAGGCTAAGAAGTTTAACATCGGTGTCCTCACAAATTTCATGTTTCCTTCTTGGGTAACATTTTCAACTTATCTCAATGATCATTATGTATTTTATAAACAATTTTAAAATCCCTCTTGGAAGAATACAGGATCTTACATTTAATTAAATAATCAAGAATAATGTTTCCAACATAAAATTTTGAGTTAATTTATCGGTAGAAGAGTGTTGAATAACCTTACCAGTAATCACTTTCCAATCTACTTTATATTCCATGCATATTAAGAATAAAACTGTATAAATGTTTTAAAACAATTTTGAATTGAAAGAAATGCCCATTTCATACTCTGAATTGTAAATTAATACAAACTTTCTTGAGAACAGTTTAGAAATATTCACAAAGTCCTCTTTAAATGTTTTCTATACTTTAACCAAATAAATATGTTAAATAATTTATTCAAGATAAATAGAAATGTAAGAAAAGATTTACATAAGAATGTCTTTTTCAGCATTCACATAATACAAAAGTTTTAAGACCTCAGCATTTAATTTGCTAAATTAATAATGAAATTTCCCTATGATGGACTTCTCTATATAGCCATTAATATAATTATTTAAAAGAATATGCATTTAAATATTAGTAGAAGTATTGACAGTTAAGAATGTGTGATGTTACTTCAAAATATTTTATACTCCACAAGACCCAGATGTTTTCTCTCTTGCTAACTCTATGAAAAAAGACAGCACTTACAATAGGTTTGCAAAACAGCATTAGTATAAAGTAAACAGTTCAAACATGACTTTTAGACTATGATGTCATACTTTAAACTGCAGGGATCTTGTTCCAGTTCAACTTTTCCAGGCTTTAATTGTGATTTTGCTTTTTTTGCTTCAATTAGTCCCTTTTCTTGTACACTAAACTTCTTTTTTATTTTTTTCATTTTTGCTGTAAGTTGTGTACAGTAATTTTTTAAAATTCTCCCAATCTTTCACGAGATGGATGTTCCCAGATTTTAAATAAACAACTATAATCTGTATCAGGGAAAAAAATAGAAACAAATCATATGATCACAATTTGGATATCAACGAGTGTGAATTGTAACATTCACTGATTCATACACTGAGCAAACATATACTGAGTGCCTACAAATGTGGAAGATGTTGGAGGGAGCTCTGTAAGTAAAGCAGACAAGACCTCTGCTCTTGTTTAGCTTATAGTGAAAAACAAATATGAAAGAAGAACAATGCTAAATTTAGATAGATGCTTTAAGAAATCAGACTTCTATGATCTATAGTGGCCGGGCCCAGGTGCTACTTCCCTGAAGAAAAGAAGGCTATAAGAAGAAATGATGGAGAAAGGAGGACATTCTAGCCAGTCTGTGCCATGTGCTGAAGTCTCGGGTACTAATTTTCTTCTACCCTGTTAGAACCAAAATCGAAATATGCAAAGTACAATAGAGAGCAATCATCAAGACACTGGACTTCACGCAAAGAAGACAATGATTCCTGGAAGACAGAAAACAAAGTAATGCTTATGAATGCCAAGATCCCTGCATTGGCTGAGTATCCAGGATGTGATACAGGAGGCAAAAAGGAGGTAGAGTCTACTAGACTCCCTGAATTCAAGTGATGAAGCAGAGAGTCTGGTAGAACCAAAGCAGACAGAGATTACAAGACAGGGCATTGGAGATAGAAGAAAAGTTAAAGATCTCAAGGGATCTGCAGAGACCCTCTTGGGTATTTAGCAGATTAATGAATAGCACACACGTACTAGGAAATTACTTGATACCAAGGGGAAATAAGCAACTTGGCAAGACCTCATCTCTACACTAAATCAAAAAATTAGC
>NW_007261442.1:0-7826 GCF_000164805.1 Carlito syrichta
CTAACCCTTAACTGTACCCCACAAAACCATAATAAAAAATACTGATTAATGAAAAAAAAAAAAGAAAATTGGGCATCTATCACCATGAGAAACAGTCACAGAGCACCTATGGCAGAGGGCAGCTCTTAACTTTGGTACCAAATATGGAAGAAGACCAGTCAAAAAGAGGTACAATCATGGGCACCAATCACAAACAAGGCAAAGTCAATAGAGAACCTATTATGAGAGAGGCCCAATCACTGGAGTACCCTTCACAGAGAAAAACCAGTCACTAGGTCATGCCTTATGGAAGAGGCTCAGGCACTAGGGCACCTACCATGGAGGAGAACTAGTTCCTGGGGCACTCATTATGGAGAAGTCTCAGTTACTATGTCGCCCATCACTGAATAGAGCATCGAGCAAAGTATCACTGAGGTGGCACACAGCAAATAGGAAGCTAGTCACTGGATTACCAATAACTGATGAGCGCCAGACTCTGGAGCATGGATTAAAAAAGAGTATCAATCAATAAGGTGCCAAACACATAGGATGGTCAGTCACTGATGCACTGATTACAAATTAGGACCAGTCACTGGGACAAATATCACACAAGAGGGCCAATGACTAGGGCAACCATCACAAAAGATATCTAATCACTAGGGCACCTATAACAAAGGAGGGACAATCACTATGGCACCCCTCAGAGTGGTGACCAGTCATGGGGTCACAACTCACAGAAGAGGTTTAGCCACTGAGACACTAACACAAAAAGGGACTGTCACTGTGGTATATATAACAGAGGAGAGCCAGTCACCAATAAGTGGAACCAATAAGGACAAGTGCCAATCACTGTGACAATCACCACAAAGGAGGTTCAGTCACTGTCTCACACATTACTGAGGAAGGTCAATAACTGGGACACCCATCACAAAGGACGGCTTGTCGTTGGGGCACTCATTATGGAGGAGGCCAGCTACAGTGACATCCATCAAAGAAAAGTGCTGGCAATCCTTATGGAGATTGTTCAGTCAATGGGCCAAAAAAAACTGAGGAGTCACAGTGATTGTGGCACTCATAATGGAGGAGGGTTTGTCACTGAGGAATCCATTATGTAGGAAACCCAGTATTGGGACAGCAATTACAGAGGAAATCTAGTCACTGGGGACCTGATAAGAGAGAAGAATCAGTCACTGGGGCATTTTCAAAGTGGTGGACCAGTCATTTGGCATGAATCACAGAGAAGAGCCTATCACAGGAGAACCCATCACAAAGGAGGTGTAGTAACAGGGTATCCATCATAAAGGAGGGACAGTCATTGGGACAGTCTTCACAGAAAAGGTTCAGTAACAGTGGCATACATCACAGAGGTGGGTCTGTCCCTGTGACAGCCATAACAGTGAAGGACCAGTGACTTAACCACACATAACAAAGGAGAACCAGTCATTGAGGCTCCCATTACCAAAGTGGGCCAGTCCTGGGACACCCCTCAGAGGAGGTTTAGTTACTGGTACACTCAAAATCCCAACACAGAGAAGGGCTAGTCACTGTGACACCCACAATCGATTAGGGTAAGTCATGGAGCACCTATTATGGAGGAGGGCCAATCATTAGGACAAACTTAAGAAAGGAAAGCTAGTCACTAGGGCAAAACTTATGGAGGAGGGACCATCGCTGTGGCAGAAATGACCAAGGAAGTTCAGACATTTTGGCATCAATAATGGAAGATGAATAGTCTCTGAGGCACCCATTATTTAAGAAATAAAATCAATACGGCAGAAATCGCAGTGGAAAGTTAGTCATTCATGCACCAGTCACAGAGGAGGAAAAGTACTGGTGCACGCATCACAAAGAAAGTGCAGTCAATGGGCACTCATCACAGAGAAGGGCCAGTCATAGGAACAGTCATCACAGAGGAGGGACAGTCACTTAGGCACCCATCACAAATGAGGGGCAGTCAATGGGGTACCCATCTCAGAGGTTTAGTCACCGATCACACATCTCAGAAGAGGGCAAGTCACTGGGACAGCCATCACAGAGGAGGTGCAGTCCCTGGAGTATCCATTAAAGGGTAGTCATCTGGGTACTCAAGGTACTGGAGTCATTTGGACACTCAAGGACTACCTGGAGTATCCACTAAAGGTAGTCATTTGGGCACTCAACATAGAGGTGTGATAATCATGAGGACGACCCTCATAGAGGACGGATAGTCAGTGATGCAACCAAAAGAGAAAGGTTAGTCACTGTGGCATACATTACAGAGGAGAACAATTCACTTAGGCATACATTATGGAGGAGAACTAGTCATTGGGACAATCTTCACAAAGGAGGGATAGTCATTGGAGTAACCTTTATGGTGGCAGGCCCATCAATATGGCACCAATCACATATGTGCCTCAGTCACTGTGGCACCCATAATGGAGAAGAACTAGCTACTGGGGCACCCAATATGAAGAAGGATCTGTTATTGGGGTACCAATCACAAAGGAGAGCCTGTCACTGGTGCACCTATCATAGAGAAGTACCAGTGACTGTGACACGCATCACAGAGGAGAGCTAGTCACAAGGGCATCCATCATGGATAGAAACTAGTCACCTTGGCACACATCACAGAGACCACCCAGTCCCTCAGGCACCTATCACAGAAGAAACAGTTAGTCACTGGGGCAGCCATCAGAGAAGAGAGCTATTCACTGTGGCAACCATTTAGGAGGAAGAACAATCACTGGGGCACTAATTATGAAGGAAGCACAGACAATGGCGCATCAATTATGGAGGATGTTCAATTACTTTGATTCCCTTTACAGAGAAGGGCTAGTGACTTGACCATCTATTATGTGGGAGTCTCAGAAACTGGGACACCCAACACAGAAGATTGCAAGCCATTGTAGCATTCATCACAGAAGAGGTCTGTCACAGGGAAACACCCATAAAAGTGGAGGTTCTCTCACTTGAGCACCTATCACAGAGAATGACTGTCACTGCATTACCCATCACAAAAGAGGAACAGTGACTGGGGCACATATTACAGATGAGAAATAGTCAAGGAAGCACAGAGGGGAGCTAGTCATTTAGGTACCCATAACAAAGGAAGGACAGTCACTGGGACAGGCAACACAGGAGAGGGTCAATAACTGTTGCCTCCATCAAAAACTAGGTACAGTTCCTTTAGCACGCATCATAGAAGAGGGGCAGTCATTGAGATACACATAACAGAGGCGGGCCAGTCACTCTGGTACCTATCAGAAAGGGGAAGAGTCATGACGTGAATGACAATAGATGATTCATTTTTATAAAATGAAAAGTCTGCCGATGTGAACAAGAGTGTATACTAAAAAGAAGATGTGACCAAAGGCCCATTAGAACAAAGGGGGTCATGGTAACAACAACACTGAGGAAACAGTACTTACTCAGAAATGAGGAAACTCAAACCCTCTAATGAAATAATATCAAATACTTACTTTAGACTTATTTGGATTAACAACCCCTTAGGAGATATTAGAAAAGATTTATGACTCCACAGTCTTTTGTCAACAAGGAACCAGGGGAGAAACCTAGTGAGTTAAGGAATACATTGCTTGCTGTGACTGCTTTGAGTGTGCCTGAATACCAGACATGCAATTTGCAAGATTTCTATTAAAGTCACTTCTGGAATCCACATTGCACTGTCAATGCCTGAAGTGAGTCGCTGCTGCCACCACAGCAACCATTATACACTGCAGCACCGGTGCCTGAGGTGATCCACAATATCAGACCTTGAAGCCCTGTGAGCAAGATCTGCTGAGGTTGCTGCTGCCACTACTGCCACCATGACATCCTGCCAAGCCATGGTTCTCCTCTTGTGTGCCTTGAGACAAAGGCTCCCTCCCCTTAGGGAGGAGCAGCTGAGATGAAGACCATCTGGAGCGGTGAGATAACACTACCTGCTGGCAATTAAAGGTACAACACCAATAAGGGAAAACAGAAGCCTGAGAGACACAGGCCAGATCTGAGTGGTGAACTGGGCAGTGGTGAACTGAGTGGTGATCTAACTGCCCTTCACAGCAGGTCAGGGGCAACTGACCCTAAATGTGGAAGGCCAGCCCCCGCAGAGAGAACTTGGAAGGTGTGGCAGCATCTGCGATTATTCTGGAAAGATAAAGAGAAAGAAAGAAAAGAGGGGAGAAAGAAAGAGGCTAGAATCCTGCTCAGGTGACCAGAAGCTGTTTAATGGGTGTAATCCCGGGGCTTTTATCCCCAAACTCTGCAAAGTTATCATCACAGGAACTCTTGCTGCTATGGTTACACAAAAGGTAGCACATGCCTTTCACATGAACAGGTCCAGGTGCACACAGGACACCCCCACTCTCAAGCAGATGTATTTTTCAAACATAAGGAAAAACATGAATTTCTTATCCAGTTTCTATGCACCCTTAACTGTTTATAGCTACATAACATCGTTCAATGCTTACACCTAAAACCAACATAATGATATATTGCCTTTTACTATTCGATGCTAATTCAAACTGGTTTCCATAAAACAATTGGTGCTATGGTTACTCTCTCCTAGCACTAGCCAACCTAATACAAACTTCACTGGCCCCCCTAAATCAAACTAAACTAACCACACTTCTATAATAAAATGGTTACTTAATTTTTCTTAATCTATATAAACTATTTTCTAAAACCTATATCTATAAATTTCTAAAGGTCGCATCAAGAGAACCTGTGACCTCTACTAAGACTCCTCAATGTGACTCAAAGCCAAACTTAAATTGTGATAAAGCAAAAGACCATAAGCCAAGGGGAATAGGAATAATAGACTCCTAGTTTAGCTGTGTACGTTCTGGTCTCAGAGTTTTCTGTTAGAGCAAGCTGGAGCTTTTCTTGGTAGTTTGTGCCAAAAGGAAAAGGAGGGGGGGATGGGTCAACAGCTCCCAAACACATCCTAGTTGTCTCGGGGTCAATGGCCCTTCCTGATCCCTAATGCTCAGTGGGTCTCCGAGGTCGGCTCCCAACAACTAACTGTGAACAAACTTACCAGTCAGAAAAGACAGCTCGAAATCAGAGCTTAAATACTTTGGATTTAAACGAAGAGTCTCAGAGTGTGCTTGATTAGTTCTGTTAGTTTACTGGCTTGATTCTATTACTTCTGTTTTGTTCCCCCCCTTTTCTTTCTCCTTCTTTTCTCTCCCTTTCTTTTCTTCTCTCTGAAAACCATATCTTTGTATAGAGGAATAGCACACCAATAAGGAGGTTGGTAAGATTGTATGTTAGCATCATTGTATGTTTTCTTTTTTTTTTTTTGTATGGGAGTTGGTTACTTTGTAGCCGTGGTCTATTATTTTTATATGTTTCAATTTTTGTCTCTCTCTCCGTTTGTTGGTACACTCGTTTGTATTCCCCCTTACTCCTCTCTCTCTCCCCACCGCTCTCTTTCCCCCACTGTCTGTTCCATTCTGTTCCCTCTGTTAAACTCTTTTTATTTCAGGGAGTAAAACTATAACCCAACAGCACCGGCAGATTTCAAGGCAGTGGGAAATGGGTATCAGATTATCATAAACCAGTAAGGGGACACCAGGACCTGCAGATAGATTTTGAATCACAGCTCCCCCCCTTAAGTAAATCTCAAAACTGCAAAAAGAACCACCCCCAATCTACAGTGCAACTCCAGTATTGAACAAAGTAAGAGAACATACATAAAGAAGAATAGAAGATTGAACAAACAGAAGAAAATGCAACTCCTCTACCCCTGAATAACAGAATTAAAGAAAACCGTGACATGGAGTGAAGGAAAAGTATGAAAATTCCCGCACAAATGAAGAAAAACCAAAGGAAGAATATAGGTCTCACACAGATCCCTGGGAGGTCAGACACTGAGAAAACGGACTTTGGAACACAAACAATGAAGAGCCCCCAGAATGACTGGTCATATGAAACAAACTCAGACATCAAGATATTGATAGATAGAATAAAAAAAATTGAGGAGAGAAAAGATGAAAATAGGAAGAAGCTGATGTCAGAAATAACAGCAGTAAAGAATACTGTGATGGAAATGAATAACAAACTAATAAGCGTGGAAAGCAGAATTAGACAAGCAGAAGAAAGAATCTCAGAACTCGAAGTCCAAAACATAGAACTAACCCAAACTGTCAAAAACATAGAAAATAAGATAAAAAAGACAGAACAAAACTTTCAAGAGATGAATGATTACTTCAAGAGACCGAACCTAAGAGTAATTGGCCTTATTGAGGCTGAGACAGAAATAGAGGCCACACTCAAACAAGCATGTCATGAAATCTTTCAAGAAAACTTCCCTCGTCTCATCGGGGATACAAAAATTCCAACACAAGAGATTCAAAGAACCCCTGCAAGACAAGAAATGGGAAGACCAACTCCCAGACACATAATAATTTGCCTAAACAAAGTAGGTATAAAAGAAAAAAAAACCTAAAGGCAGAGAGAAAAAGGTTAGACTACCTACCAGGGAAGATTAATTAGAATAGCAGCAGATTTATCTAGAGAAACCCTCCAGGCTAGAGGATCTTGGATCCCTATCATCAGTGTTCAAAAAGATAAGCAATTTCAACTGAGAATAACCTAACCAGCTAAGCTAAGCTTCATCAGTGAGGAGAAATGAAATCTCTCCCAGATATCCAATTCCTAAGAATCTATGCTGCCACCAGACCACCTATACAAGAAATACTTATAAGGTATTGAACACTGAAGAAAAGGAAAAAAGAACAACAACGTTCTTCACAAGAGTACAGGCAAAAGATCTAACACACACATGAATCAACTCTAGAACCAAAAGAAAAACAACACACAAACAGAGGGAACAACAACAACTCTGTGAGAACATTATGATAGGGATCAACTGTCACATTTCAACGATTAGCTTGAATGTGAACGGACTAAATGCACCACTGAAAAGATATAGAATAGCAAAATGGAAAAAATATTACCAGGCAACAATTTATTGCTGTCAAAAGACTCACCTCACTAGAATGGACACTCACAGACTCAACATAAGAAGATGGGAAACAAACTTTCAGGCCAAAAGAGCACAAAAGAAAAGAGGAGTCATGATCTTAATCTCAAAAAAATACACTTTAAGCTATCAAAAATCAAAAAGCTACAGAAGGCCACTACATTAATATAAAAGGTTCCATCCATCAACAAAAATATCCATTCTAAACAAATATGCATCCAACATAGGAGCACCAACTTTCATAAAGCAACTTCTAGGTAAACTAAAAAAAGATATCGACTCCAAAGCCATCATAGCTGGGGACTTTAATACCCCACTCACAACCCTAGACAGATCATCAAGACAAAAAATTAGCAATGAGATAGGAAACCTCAATGTTACTCTTGACCAAATGGACGTAATTGATACTTACAGAACCCTCCATCCAAAGATCACAGAATATACATTCTACTTATCACCACATGGAACGTACTCTAAGATCGACCATATACTTGGCCATAAATCAAGTATAAGCAAATTTAAAAGGACCGAAATTTTATCATGTAGCTTCTAGGACTACAGTGGAATAAAAATAAACATCAACACCAACAAGGTTCCCGAAAAACCCACAAAGATATCGACTCTAGCATAATTCTAAACAATTCTATGATGAAATCAAAACAGAGATTAAAAGATACCTGGAAACAAATGAAAATAAAGAAGCATCTTACCAAAATCTCAGGGATGGCATGAAAGCTGTAGTAAGAAGTGATTCATATCTCTACAAACGCACAAGAAGAAAATGGAAAAATCACAATTCAACAGCCTAACAAGTCACCTTAGGAAGCTGGAGAAGCAAGACCACCAAAACCCTAATTTCAGCAGAAGAATCCAGATCACC
>NW_007261442.1:8316-9083 GCF_000164805.1 Carlito syrichta
TCAGAAACACAAAAGATGAAGTCACATCTGATCCTGAAGAAATACAAAAGATCATTAGAGATTACTATGTACACTTGTATGGAAACAAACTTGAAAACCTTAAGGAAATGGAAAACTTTCACACGACCTGCCTTGGTTGAAACAAGATGAAATTGAGACCCTAAATAGACGAATAACAATCAAGGAAATTGACTACATAATAAGAAAACTACCTACATAAAAAAAGCCATGTCCAGCTGGCTTTCCAAAACAATTCTACAAGACATTTAAAGGAAGAGCTGATACTAGTCCTACTGAAGGTATTCCAGGCGATTGAGAAAGATGAAACTATCCCCAAATCATTTTACGAAGCTAGCATCACATTGATACCCAAGCCAGGTAAAGACCCAACAAAGAAAGAGAACTACAGGCCAATATCTTTGATGAACATAGATGATAAAATCCACAACAAGATCCCAGCAAACCGGATTCAACAACATATCTCATAAATCATCCATCATGACCAAGTATGCTTCATACCTGGGATGCAAGCCTGATTCAATATTTGTAAAACCATAAATATAATTAAGTACATCAGCAGATGTAAAAATAAAATCACGTATTATATCATTAGATGTGGAAAAAACTTTTGATAAAATCCAGCACCCTTTCTTGATAAAAACCTCAAACATCTAAGCATACGGGGAACATACCTCAAAACAGTAAAAGCCATCTACGAGAAACCCATAGCCAGCATACTCCTAAATGGACAAAAACTGGAACCATTT
>NW_007261443.1:0-487 GCF_000164805.1 Carlito syrichta
TAGGTAGCTAGCTACTTAACTCAACGAGATAGCAACCTTCCTAGCTAGTGATGTCAGCGAATTAAGTCAGATGGATAAACAACTGGCTAGCTGGTTAAATCATCTAGTTTAATCATCTGTCTAGCCAGTTGGGTAGGTAGGCAGCTAGTTAGATAAGTCAGCTTACTAGCCGGCAGGCTATCTGTTCAATTCACATAGGTAAGTCAGCTGGCTAGGCTGCTGGCTAGGTAGGTAGCTAGTTAGATTAGTTAGCTGGATAGGCAGCTTTCTAGCTTAAGTCAGGCAGGTAAGTCAGCTAGCTAGCCAGTTGGCTAAATAGGTAGTCAGCTAGTTAAGTCAACTGGGTAGCCAGCTGAGTAGCTGGTTAAGACAGCTAGTTAAGTCAACTGGCAAACAGTAGGCTAGGCAGTTAAGTCAACTCATTAAGTCAGTTGGCTATACAGCTGGTTAGCTAGTTAAAAAGCTAGTTAATTTAGATGGCTAGCCA
>NW_007261443.1:2001-11742 GCF_000164805.1 Carlito syrichta
GTCTACATAGGTAGCTGTCTAGTTAAGTCAGCTGGCTAGCCACCTGGCTACCTAGAGTTGTCTGCTAGTGAAATCAGCTGACTAGCCACCTGGCTAACTAGTTATGTCAGCTAGTTGAGTCAGGTGGCTAATCAGTTGGCTAGCTGTTTAAGTCAGCTAGTTAATTTAAGTGGCTAGCCAACTGTCTAGCCAGGTAGCTCACTAGTTAAGTCAGCTGGCTAGCCAGCTGACTAGTTGGTTATGTCAGCTAGTTAAGTCAGCTTGATATCCACCTGACTAGGTCGGTAGATAACTAGTTAAGTAAGCTAGTTAAGTCAGCTTGCTAGCAAGTTAAGTCAGCTAGTTAAGTCAGGTCTCTAGCCAGTTGCCTAGTAGAATAGCTAGCTAGATAAGTCATCTGGCTAACCAGCTGGCTAGGTAGTTAAGTCATCTAGTTACCTCCACTTGCTAGCCAACTTGTTAGTTAGGCAGCTAGGTAGTTAAGTCAGCTGGTAAGCCAGTGGTTTACATAGGTAGCTATCTAGTTAAGTAAGCTGGCTAGCCACCTGACTACGTAGAGTTGTCTGCTAGTTAAATCAGCTGTCTTGTCAGCTGGCTAACTAGTTATGTCAGCTAGTTGAGTCAGGGGGCTAACCAGCTGGCTAGCTATTTAAGTCAGCTAGTTAATTTAAGTGGCTAGCCAACTGGCTAGCTAGGTAGTTCGCTAGTTAAGTCAGCTGGCTAGCCAGCTGACTAGTTTGTTAAGTCAGCTAGTTAAGTCAGCTAGATAACCACCTGAGTATGTCAGTAGCTAGCTAATTAAGTCAGCTGGTTAGTCAGCTGGGTAGCTAGATAAGTCAGTGGCTAAGTGAGCTGGATAGCTGGATGGCTATCTAAGTGGCTAGCAAGTAAAGCCAGGTGGCTAGCCGGATGTCTATCTAATTAAGTAAACTAGTTAAGTCAGCTGGTTAGATGGCTGGGTAGGTACACGGCTGGCAAGTTAAGCCACCTTGTTAGCAGGCTGGTCAGGTAGGTGGCCAGCTAGTTAAGCCGGCTGGCTTGTTGGCTGACCAGCAGTGTCTGGCTAGTTAAGCCGATTGACATTCCCAATGTCCAGCCTGCCAGCTGGCTAGTTAAACCGGCTGGCTAGTCATGTGGCCAGCCTGCTAGCTAGCTAGCCGGATGCCTAACCAGCTAACCAGCCAAGTAGCTGGCAACTTAAGACAGGTGGCTAGCCATGTCACCAACCAAGTAGATAGCTAGTTAAGTCAGCTTGCTAGCCACCTAGCTAGCTAGAGATGTCAACTTGTTAAGTCAGTGGGCTAACCAGCTGTCTAACTAGTTATTTCAGATATTTGAGTCAGCTGGCTAGCCAGCTGGCTAGCTGGATAATCAGCTAGCTAATTCAAGTGTCAAGCCAACTGGATAGCTAGTTATCTCGCTAGTTATGTCAGCTGGCTAGCCAGCTGGCTAGCTGGTTAAGTCAGCTAGTTAAGTTAGCTGGTTAGTCACCTAGCTAGGTAAGTAGCTAGCTATTAAGTCAGTGAGTTAAGTTGGCTGTTTAGCCGGCTGTATAGCTAGGTGCCTAACTAGTTAAGCCAGCTGGCTAGGCTGATGGCTATCTAGTTAAGTCAGCTAGTTAAGTCAGCTGGCTAGCCAGCTGGCTAACTGGGTGGCTGGCAAGTTAAGACGGCTGGTAAGCTGACTGGTCAGGTAGGTGGCCAACTAATGAAGCCAGTTGGCTAGCCAGCTGACAAGCAGGATTGCTGGCTAGTTAACCTGGCTTTATATCCCACTCTCCAGTCAGACGACTGGCTATTTAAGTCAGCTGGCTAGCCAGCTGGCCAGCTCGTTAGCCAGGTATATGGCTGCCTAGCCAGTTAGCCAGCTGGGTAGCTAGCTAGGTAAGTGAACTGGCTAGCCATCTAGCCAAACAGATAGCAAACTAATTAAGTCGGCTGGATAGTCAGCTGACTAGATGGTTGTCATCTATTTAAGTCAGCTGGCTAGTCACATTGCTAGGTAGGTAGCTAGCTAATTAAGTAAGATGGTTACCTGGATGGGTAGCTAGTTAACTCAGGCAGTTAAGTGAGCTGGCTAGCCAGCTGGCTAGCTATGTAGCTAGCTATTTAAGGCAGCTGGCTTGCAGGAGGGCTACCTAGTTAAATCTGCTACTTAATTCAGCTGCTTAACCAGCTGCCTAGATGGTGGCTGGCAAGTTAAACCAGTTTGTTAGTAGGCTAGTCAGTTAGGTGGTCAGATAGTTAAGCTGACTGGCTTGCCAGCTGATCAGCAGGGTGGCTGGCTAGTTAAGTCGTCTGGCATTACCACTCTCCATACAGACGACTGGCTTTTTATCCCAGCTTGCTAGAAAGGCAGCCAGTTCGCTAGCTAGCTAGCCAGCCAGGTAGGTAGCTAGTTAAGACAGCTGGCTAGCCATATAGCCAACCAGGTAGCTAGCTAGTTAAGTCAGCTGGTTAGCCAGCTAGACAGCCAACAAGCTAGTCAGTTAAATACGTCAGCTAGCTAGCCAGCTAGCTAGTTTAGTCAGCTAGCAACTCAGCTAATTATCCAGCTACCCAGTTAAAACAGCTAGCTAGTCAGGTTGCTAGTCAGCTATCTAGTTAAGTCAGCTGGTTAGACAGCTAGCTAGTCAGCTAGTTAGTTAACTCAGCCAGTAGCCAGATAGCTGGTTAGTCAAGTCAGCAAGCTGGAGAGTTTGTTACCTTGTTTGCTAGCTTGTTATGTCAGCTACATAGCCAGCTATCTTGTCAGCCAGGTAGTCATGTCAGCTAGCAAATCAGTTAGTTACTTAACTAACTAGTCAGCTAGCAACTCAGCTATCTGGTCAGCTAACTAGTGGGCTCGCTCACTTTCCATAAGGTCAGATAACTAGTCAGCTCACTTGCCTGCCAACTGGTCAGCAAACTAGTCAGCTCACTCACCAACCATCAGGTCAACAAACTTATTGGCTCACTCGCAAGCCAGCAGGACAGCTAACTAGTCGCCTTGCTCACCAGACGACTACTTAAGTCATCTCACCATTGGGCTCACTGGCTGACCGAATAGCTATGGCAGTTCAATCATCGGCTCACTCGCTGGTCAATTAGTTAAATCGGCTCACCGGTTGACTCACTTGCCGGCCAACTTGTTAATTCTTCTGGTCAGTTGACTCAGTTGCCAACTGACTAAATTCGGCTGACCAGTTTGCTCACTCACTGGCCGACGAGTTTGGTTAGCTGACCAGTCGGCTCACTCGCAGGCCTACTAGATAAGTCAACTCACATGTCGGCTCACTCGCTTGCCAACTTGTTAAGTAGCTAACAGGTCTGCTGACTAGCCAGCCAACTAGATAGTCAGCTAAACAATAGGCCGACTACTGGACCAACTTGTAAACTGACAATTAGTGCAGCTAACTAGTCAGTTGACAAATTACTTCAGCTAACTAGTGGGCCAATTAGTCAGCAGACTAGTTTGGTCAGCAAACAAGCAGACAACAATTTAACCTTCTTAACTAGTGGACCAACTCGTTAGTCAGCTAGTTAACCCAGTTAACTAGTCGACCGACTAATTGGCCGACTTATTAAGCCGGCTAACAAGTAGGCCGAGTAGTCAGGAAATGTGTTAAACAAACTAAGTAGTCCATCTACTCAGCCAAAAATTTAAGTCTCCTAGCTAATTCATTCATCAACTAGTTAAGACAGCTAGTTAACTCGTTTACTGCGGGGTGCCAACCCATGCATGTTTTGGCGAGTCCCTTGGAAGATGTGGTGGCGTCAGCGAATCTGTAGGGAAAGATATTTAAAGAAAGAAAGATGGAAGGATAGATATAAAGAGGAAGAACGAGAAAGAAAAGAAAGTGGACAACTGTTCAGTGAAATGAACAGAAGTCATTTATTGAAAGTTACAGCAGGTATTTTTCCCCAAATTTTAGACAGTCTCACAAGCCTTTCCACGTGAATACGAACCCAGGTGCAGGAGGAGCATCCCCCACCCACCAGATGTTTTCTCAGGTATAAGGAAGGACAAACCCCAAGATTGTCTTATTGTTCCCTTTGCTAGTTAATGCTCTTCAAAAGCAGTGCAACAATCCCTACAAGCCTAATGATGTTCTGATAATCAATAACTTCTAAAGCTCACTCAGTACCCATAATGACTAACTTAAACTTTGTTACCTTTCTATTTTATGCAAATACTACTTACACAATGCTATGGAAGCTCTTAATTATAGCTTAAAGCAATTCGTAAAAATTGTGGCATGGTCCAAAGATCACACTGGGCTCTATAGGATGTGGCGCAAGCCAAGGTTCACGGTGGGTCACTTTTTGGAACTATAGACTACAATCTCTTAACAAAATGGCTATTCTAAAGTCCTATATATCTATCCTAATTTCTCTGAAAGTTTCTAATTCCTGATCCTAATATATAAAGCTGATCATCAGAAACAAAGCTTCTAAAAAAAAACCCAAATATAAACTGTATGTACTCAGACCAAAACCACAATAGTAGAAAATGGAGACAATGAAATTTCTAAAGTTAACTGCATTCTTATTAAACCTCAAAATATCATGATTGATCATGCTTGAAATAACATGATTCCCTGACGTTAGCATGACCTATTCTACAATACTTTCTATGAATAAAATAAATTCAATTTCTATAATAGGGAGAAAAACCCTACATTAACTGTAGCAAAATCTGGCCTAAAAGAATGCAGCCAAGTCCAAAGTACGCACTGGGCCCTCAGGAATGTGGCCCAGCCCAAACTTTGTACTGGGCCATTTCTGATAACTCTAGATAGTCATCTATACCATTGAAAAGCTGAAAACAGCTCTCCAAAAGTGTATACTAATTCTACAAATATACTTTTAAATCTTATAAAGAAGCTTGTACCATATAAAAGGCTCCTAAATGTGACCTGAATTTGAATTATATCTAATACCTAAGCCAAAACCAGTTTATGGGAAACAGAAACAATGGGTTTCTAGAGTGAGCTATGCCTGTCACAGTCACAGAGCCTTCAGCTTAGGCCAGCACAGTTCCTTTAGGTTGCTTGTGCTGCATGGTAAAAGGAGGAGGAAAATGGAGTCAATGGCTCCCGAACACATCCTAGCAGTCTCAGGGTCCATGGCCCACCCTGATCCCTAATGCTCAGTGGGCCTCGGTGGCTGGCTCCCAACATCCCCCCCTTTTTATTTTTTAGCACAAAACCATGAAACTCGGTGTTGAGCTGAGAAATGTTCTTCTTCAGTACTCTGAAAATAACTGGAAGTAGGCATAGCAACACAAGAATCATTGTCCCACAAATTCTCACATTGAGTATAGACAATAACGACTTTTGATTAACAAACAATGAGAAGTTATTAAATATGGAGCTAGCCATTTCATAGGACTGAAACTGCTTTTCAGCAACAGTCATGTCATGCATGTCTTGATGTAATTTAGTAAGGTCTATACTCAAGTCTGAATGATTCCAAATTCCAAGGATATGATTCTTTATCTTGTCCCAATTATGAACAGACTTATTCACCTCCAAAGGAGTGAGGAAAATCCACTCAGAGTGGCATTGGAGAGTGACATCGGAGAGAAAATTTTATCTTTAAAGTTACAAGCTGTTGTCGTACTGCTAAAACTGTCTCCTCTAAAGCATTAACTTTACTCTCTAACTTTCGATCTATAGTCTCCTGAGTAGCTAATGCAATAGAAACATTCTTAGGTAACTGATCAGTAAAGGTAGTTGTATGAACTTCCATAGATAGAGCTACAGCTGAAACTGTTACTGAAGTAACAATAGCTTATTAATGCTGTAATTCCTAAAATTAAAGTAGCTAAAAAAATTTTCTAACACAGCATTAACATCATACAATGTCTGTAAACCATATTCAGCATATCAACGGGATGACAAAGATATGGGGACTATCAAATAGGGGAGTTGCTTAAGAATGACAAATCCCTCATAAAAGACGTTGGTTAAACAATTAGTAAAATGCATTCAGTACAAGATATCCTGTAAACATCAGCACGGTAAACAATTTTAGCAGTTTGATATTCATTCCAAATAAGAAATATATAAGGAGATTGCAAGTATGCTCTAATAAGGTATGACTGAGTTTGTCCAACAGACCTAAACAGGCTGACTGGTTGAAGGGCTGCGAGAGCTCTCAATAGATGAGGCTGAAAAATCTGCCAGACCTCGTACTTTATGGAAAGTACTGGAAGCACCCATCCATTGGAATGTCACCTAACTGTGGCAAGTGTAGAGCCATTAAAAACCCCAGTCATTAATATATAGTCTTTTACCAGGTGCAGGATAGTCCACTTTAGAGTTATAAGCACAGTCTCCCCATTTTGTGAATCCAGTATCTCACTAGATGAGTGACCAGTCCTTTTCCGTACCATTGAAGGGACAAGCAGGTACGTTGAGAGGTGGTGAAGCTCTAGTCGCACAACTAGGGTCGGTTCCTCCAGGCATTAACATCTCCAGTCACCAACTGTCCTTGATATTGTCCTGATAAGGGCTTTCTGTACTCAGAGACTTAAAGGTAGACATTAAGTGAGAAGTCTGGTACCTGAGCACGAAATAAAGCAGACCCTCCCATTTGGCTCAACTGCTTGAATAGACAAGCTAGCTAGTTAGCTAATGAGTTAAGTCAGCTGGATATGTCAGTTAGCTTGCTAGTTAGCTAATGAGTTAAGTCAGCTGGTTGTTTCATCTAGCTAGCTCATTCGCTAACGAGTTAAGTCAGATGACTAAGTCACCTGGCTAGCACGTTATATAATGAGCAAGCTAACTAGTTAGCTAGCTGATTAAGTCAGACTTACATAGCAGCCTATGTAAGTCAGCTTGTTAGCTAAGTATCTAGCTAGTTAGCTAACAATTTAAGTCAGCTGGCTAGCTAGGTAGCTAGCTAATTAGCTGACTATTTAATTCAGCTGGCTATCGAGGTAGCTAGCTGGTTAAGTCAGGTAGTCAAGTCAACTGGCTATCCAGCTAGCTAGCTTGGTAGCGAGCTAGTTAAGTCAGTTGACTAGCTAGCTGGTTAGCTGGTTAATTCAGGTAGATAAAAGAACTGGCTAGCCAGCTTGCAAGATAGTTAACTAGATAGTTAAGTCAGCTAAATAGCTACTTGAGTAGCTAGTGATGTCAGCGAGTTAAGTCGGCTGATAGCCAACTTGCTAGCTGGTTAATACAGCTAGTTTAGTCAGCTGTCTAGCCAGCTGGCTAGGTAGGTAGCTAGCTAGATAAGTCACCATGCTAGCCAGTAGGCTAGCTGTTCAATGCACCTAGTTAATTCAGCTGGCTAGCCTGCTAGCTAGGTAGTTAGTAAGATAGTTAAGTGAACTGGCTAGCCAGCTTGCAAGCTTAAGTCATCTAGGTAAGTCAGTTGGCTAGCCAGCTGGCTATATAGGTAGCCAGCTTGTTTAGTCATCTGGCTAGGCAGCTGACTAGCTGGTTAAGTCAGCTAGTTAAGTCAGCTGGCAACCAGCTGGCTAGCTAGTTAAGTAAACTCACTAATTCAGTTGGCTATCCAGCTGGTTAGGTCGTTAAAAAGCTAGTTAAGTCAGATGGCCAGCCATCTGGCTAGCTCGGTATTTCAGCTAGTTAAGCCAGTTGCTTAGCTAGGTAGGTTGCTAGTTTAATCTCTGGTCACTGTCAGCTTGCTAGCTAGGTAAGTCAGCTAGTTAAGCCAGCTGGCTAGCCAGCTTGCTAGCTGGTTATGTCAGCTAGTTAAGTCAGCTGGCCGTCCAGCTTTCTAGCTAGGTATCTTGCTACTTAACTCATGTAGTTGTCAGCTGGCTACTAGATCTTTAGCTAGTTAAGTCAGCTATTTAAGTCAACTGGCTAGCTAGTTAAGACAGTTATGTCAGCTGGCTAGCCAACTGCCAATCAGGGTAGCTATCTAGTTAATTCAGCTGTCTACCCAGTTGGCTAGCTAGTTAAGTAACCTAGTTAAGTCAGTTCACTGGCCAGCAGGTTAGCTAGGTAGTTATTACTTAAGTCAGCTGTCAAGGCAGTGAGCTATGTAGGTAGGTAGCTACTTAAGTCAGCTGTCCAGCCTTTAGGCTATCTAGTCATGTCATCTAGTTAAATTAGCTGGTTATCCAGCTGTCTAGCTAGGTAGCTAGTCAATTGAGTCAGTTGTCTAGACAGCTGGCCAGCTAGTTAAGTCAACTACTTTAATCAGTTGGCTAACCAGCTGGCTAGCTAGTTAAGTCAACACGTTAATTCAGTTGTCTAGCCAGCTGACTAGTTAGTAAAAAAGCTATTTATGTCAGATGGGCAGCCAGCTGGCTCGCTAGTTATTTCAGATAGTTAAGTCAGCAAGCAAGCTAGGAAGCTAACTATTTAAGTAAGCTAGATATGTCAGCTAGCTCGCTAATTAAGTCAGCTAGTTAAGTCGGCTAGCTAGCCAGCTTACAAGCTAGGTAGCTAGCTAGTTATGTCAGTTGTCTAGCAAGCTGGCTAGTTAGTTAAGTCACCGCGTTAAGTCAGATGACTAGCCAGCTGGCTAGGTAGGTAACTTGCTAGTTGTCAGCTGGCTGAACACCTGGCTAGCTAGATAAATCATCTAGTTAATTCAGCTGGAAGGACAGCTGGCCTGCTATGTAGCATGCTAGTTAATTAAACTGGCTAGAAAGCTGGGCAGGTAGTTAAATAGCCAGCCAGCTGGTTATGTTAGCTTGTTAGCAAGCAGGTTAGCTAGGTATTAGGTAGTTAATTCAGCTGGCAAGCCAGCGGATTACATAGGTAGCTAGATAATTAAGTCAGCTGGCTAGCCACCTGACTATCTAGTGGAGTCAGCTAGTTGTCAGCTGGCTAGCCAGCTGCCTAACGAGTTAAGTCAACTAGTTGAGTTAGTTGGCTTGCCAACTGGCTTGTTTGTTAAATCAGCTAGTTAATTCAAGTGGCTAGCCATCTGGCTAACTAGGTAGCTAGCGAGTTAAGTCAGCTGGCTTGCCAGCTGGCTAGCTGGTTAAGTCAGCTAGTTAAGTCAGCTGGCTAGCCACCTCTCTAAGTAGGTAGTAGCATGCTGGCTAGCCACCTCTCTAAGTAGGTAGCTAGCTAATTAGGCCAGCTAGCTAGCCGGCTTGCTAACTAGTTTAGTCAGTATGTTAATTGAGCTGGTTAGTCATCTGGCTCACTTGGTGGCTCGCTAGTTAAGCCAGCTGGTTAGCCAGATGTCTATCTAGTTAAGTCAGCAAGTTAAGACAGCTGGTTAGCCAGCTGGATAGCTAGGTGTCTGGCAAGTTAAGCCAGTGGGTTAGCAGGATGGTCTGGTAGGTGGCCAGCTAATTAAGTCGACTGGCTAGCCAGCTGATGAGTATGGTGTCTGGCTATTTAAGCCGGCTGGCTATTCCACTGTCCAATCAGCTGACTGGCTATTTAAGCTGGCTGGCTAACCAGGTGGCCAGCCCGCTGGCTAGATACCTGGCTGCCTAGCCAGTTAGCCAGTCAGGTAGATAGCTAGTTGAGACACTGGCTAGTAGTTTAGCCAACAAGGTAGCTAGCTATTTAAGTCAGCTGGCTAGCCAGCTAGCCAGCCAACTAGTTATTCAGCTAGTTAAGTCAACTAGTTAGCCAGCTAGCTAGTTAAGTGAGCTAGCAATAAGCTAATTATTCAGGTACCTAGTTCAGTCAGCTACCTAGTCAGGTTGCTAGTCAGCTAACCAGTTAAGTCAGCTAGCTATTCAGCTAGCTAGTCAGGTAGATAGTTAAGTCTGCTAGCCATCTAACTAGCCAGTTAGATAGCTAGTTAAGTC
>NW_007261443.1:11762-12962 GCF_000164805.1 Carlito syrichta
TTGTGAGCTCGTTTGCAGGCTACAGATCAACAAATTAGTCGGCTTGCTCTCCTGCAGACTAGTGAAGTCACCTCACCAATCGGCTCACTCGCCAGCCAACTAGTTATGGCAACGCATGTGTCATCTCACTCACCGGCCAAATAGTTAATTCAGCTGATCAGTCGGCTCACTCACCGGCCGACTAGTTAAGTCAGCTGACCTGTCGGATCCCACGCTGGCCTACTACTTAAGTCAGCTAACCGGTCATCCTATTAGCCAGCCAACTAGTTAAGTAAGCTAACCAATCGGCCAACTGGTGGACCAACTTGGCAGCTGACAATTTAGGTCAGCTAAATATTCAGCAGACTATTTAGGTCAGCTAACTGTTCATCCAAATAGTCGGCCGAATAATTAGGCCAGCAAACTAGGCAGCCAACTATTTAATCTATCTAACTATGGGGCCAGATCCTGAGCCAACTAGTTATCCACGCAAAATAGTCGGTCGATTAGTCAGCCATCTAGTTAAGCCAGCTATCAGGTCGGCCGAGAAGTCAGCTAATGTGTTAACCCAGCTAACTAAACTGCTGATTCATCGGACAGTAAGTCACCTAGCTAACTCGGTAACGAGCTAGTTAAGTCAGCTATTTTACTCGATTACCAACTAGTTAAAACAGTTATCTAACTCATTAACCAACTCTTTAATTCAGCTAGCTATTTCGTAAGCTAACTAGTCATGACAGCTAGCTAAGTGAACTAGCTAACAAGCTAGCTAGGTAATTCAACTAGCTAGGTCATCTAACTCAGTAGTTACCTAATAAATTAAGTCAGATACTTAAGTCTGCTACATTATTAGTTTGCTAATTAGTTAAGTCAGCTCATTATTCAGCTAGATAAATAGTTAGCTAACTATTTATCTCAGGTAGTTTAATCAGCTAGCTAACTAGTTGTCACCCAGTTAAGTCAGCTAGCCTAGTAGTTAAGTCAGTTAGCTAAGTCATCTAGTTAAGTCAACTTTCTAATTTAGTCAGCTGGTTAAGACATCTAGCTAGCTAGTTAGCTAAAAGTTTACATCAGCAGATTGAGTTAGATTGTTAGCTAGTTAACTAATGGGTTAAGTCAGTTGGTTGAGTAGGCTATCTAGCTAGTTAGCTAACGAGTTAAGTCAGCTGGATGGTCAGCTAGCTAGCTAGATAGCTAATGAGTTAACTCAGCTGGATCAGT
>NW_007261444.1:0-17779 GCF_000164805.1 Carlito syrichta
GAGCATCCTAGTGAGGAATGAAAAGAAGGACAGAAAAAAAAGAAAGAAAGGAATCCATTCTCCTGCAAAACTTCTTCCCTCAACCCTTCCCCCTATGCCACCCAACATGTGAGGATCCCCCAAGCTCAGCACTCTCCAGTAAAACTCCCCCAAAATGACTGCCCATCCTTTGGGGCAGGAGTTCCCAAGGCTACCTGGCCATGTTCCTGCTGGCTTTCCTCTCTCTGAGAAATGTACTCCAGGCAGGCCAACATTCCGACTCGGCAATGAGGACCTTCCATCAAGAAAGAGCAGGGACACATCCCTCACCCAGGGACATTTTTTCCTCTCCAAGCCCAATTTTCCTGGTTCAAAAGCCAGTCACACTGTGAACACACCACATGCAGTTGAGAATATGTGTATGATTCTTGTGATTTTGGAGACAAGATCTGGTTCTCTGGCCTTAGCTGGGGCCTGGGGAGATGACCCTTGTTCACCGCCAGTCTCAAAATTGTGGGCTCCAGTGATCCTCCAGCCTCAGCCTCTGAAGTGGCTGGGACAACAGGCACTTTGACCTCAGACCCCCTGTTTGATTGGATGCTGATATGGGGTCTCCCTGTGTGGCCTGGGCTGGCCTTAGTCTCCTGGGCTGCAGCCATTCTCCAGCCTTAGCCTCCAAGATTGCTGGGATTGCAGGCATTGGCCACTGCACCAGGCCTTCTGGTTCATTTTCAATGAAGGATCAAGCCTGGGCTTGTGGGCTCAACCTTGACATCCCAGCACTTTCAGAGTCAGAGTCCAGTGGCTGGCCCAAGCCTGTGGGCCGAGACCCACCCAGGCAACTCGGTGAAACCTCGTCTCTCCCCTCCATCAAAATGAGCTGGGCATGGTGGCAGGTGCCTCTAGTTCCAGCTCCTCAGAAGGCTGGGGAAAACTCGCTGGAGCCAGGCGGTCTGAGGCTGTGGTTGCCGGGAGCGAGCCACCTCCTTCCAGCCTGGACGATGGCTGAGACCTCAACTCAAAGAAAAAAAGGAAAAAACAAGAAGAGAATTCATTTGTGTATGGAGTTGGGATAGACATCAATTGGGAAGGAAGCCTCAGCCTTGGGGTAGTGTTCCCAAAAGATGGTCGATCAGCAGACAATTGGGCTTTAGCTTTGGATGGCTGAGGCAGGGGACTGCTGCAGGTCAGGAGATTTAGACCAGCCTGGGCCGCATAGCGAGACCAAGTTACTCACCAGAATGCAAAAACTGGAGTTGCACATGGTGGCACCCCCAGTTCCAGCTACATGGGATATAGTGGTCTCCATCCCAATGCATTCCATTGTATCGCCCCCATGGACAGAACTTGGGAGACCATGCCAGGCACCGTGGCCCATGGCCGTCAGCCCCTCAACCTGGGAGTCTGAGGTGAGAGGCTGCCTGAGCCCAGGGATCAGAGACCAGCGCTGGTGATGTGGCCAGATCTCATCTCAGTGAGAGGTGCACTAAATCAAGTCAGGCATGGTGGCCCCCAGAGTCGCAGCTGCTTGGGGGCCGAGGCAGGAGGTCCTCTTGAGCCCCACATGTCCAGGTCCCAGGAGCCACAACCATACTGCCGCACCCCAGCTCATCCGATGGAGACTCTGGTGCCAAAATGATGCCATCCACATGCATCATAATGGGCGTCCACAGCTCTGCAGGGACAGTTCCGCTTGGACAGTGGACGATGGAGTGGTAGGGAGAGAAAGGGTACCAACCCCACCCAAAGGTGGCAGAATGCACTATCAGAACCTGGGCTGGCCACGGTGTTGCTCGACCACTTTGATTGCTCTGTGCCCCATGGCTGCCCTAAGCCAGGGTCGTCTGTTCCATGATCTCTCATGAGTCTCTGCTGTGGGGCACGTGTGTGGAGGGTGGAGGAAGGCCTGCAGAGGTGCGTGGCTGATGGCACAGGACTGACACTCCTGATAGCCAGCTTTGAAACCTCCGGCAGCCAACAGGCCTGAAACTGCCTTTCCTATCCCATCCCTGAGGGATACTCCTCGCACAGGGTGTCAGGGGTGGTGGTGTTGGAGGTGGTGGTGATTATAATTATTTGGAGGTGGAATCCTGCACTGTTGCCCAGGTCGGAACTTAGGGAACGTTCATGGCCACTGTGAGCTCCACCTGCGGGACTCAGGCTATCCTTCCACTTTGGCCCCCCGAGTGGCTGGAACCATAGGCCTGCATAACCACGACCTGCTAATCTTTGGATTTATTTTTGATGGCCGAGACCAGGTCTCATCCAATGTCCTGGGCTGGTCTCAACCCCATGGGCTCACAGCTTCCACTTGCCTCTGCCTTCGAAGGCCCAGGTTGCTAGAATGAGTTCCTGAGCACGGCCTGTGGCTGTGGTGGTGTTGGTTGTTATTATTATACTGAGTTGGAGACATGTTGTGTCACCCAGGCCAGAGTGCAGGGGCCCATTATCGGCCACTGTGATCTCCACCACCTGGGCTCTGTCAATTCTCCCATTGTGGCCTGCCAAGTGACTGGAATGACAAGCTGCGCCACCACACTCGACTCATTTTGTTGGTTTCATTTTTTTTTTGAGTTGGAGTCTCACTCTAGACTAGAGTGCAGTGGCCACTCCCAGCCATCGCAGCCTCAACCTGCTGGACTCAGGCAATCTTTCTGCCTCAGGCTTCCAAGTAGCCAGAATTACAGGTATGCGCTACCACACCCAGCTGTTTTTTTATTATTGTAGAGATGAGGTCTTGCTGCCCAGGCAGGTCTCGAACTTGTGGGCTCAGGAAATCCACTCACTTCAGCCTCCCAAAGATGTGGGATTACAGGCTGAGCCACCGAGCCCAGCTTGTTGGTTTCTTTAGAGACAAGGTCTCACCAAGGTGCCCGGTATGGTCTCGAACATGGGGATCAGGACCACAGCCTCTGAAAGTGCCAGGGTGACAGGGTTCAGGCCCCGTGCCTGGCCTTCACACCACTCTTGGAACCCCACTGCAAGACCCACTCCCTTCAGAAGACCTGAGATCCTGGAGTGGGTAGCTGAACTCACCTGCCGAGCCTGCCCAGTGGGATTGCCTGGTGCAGGGGCGTGTCTTTGCCAGGTGGCCCACCCAACACCCCACTTGTTCCCCAGGATGGACCCACTTGCTCCTCCCAAGTCCACCTCAGGGAATGGGATTGCATGACTCTTAAACCATTGGGAGGGGCCAGCATGGCTACTCACATCTGTCTTCTTGGCACTTGGTGAGGCCAAGCCAGAAAGATGACCAGAGCCCAAGAGTTGAGATCAGGCTGGACACCATAGCAAGCCCCCACCTCGAATCCAAGCAAATCCCAGAATACCTAGGGTGAGGGGAGGCCTCGGGAGGATCACCTCAGGCTCAGATTTGAAGACCAGGAAGGAAGACCAAGACGTCAACCTAATGGAAAGCAGCAGTTTAGCAGCCCAAGGCCAAGAAGAAGGCCTTAGTTGGGTGGTTTGATAGCAGCCAGGACTACCTAGTGAGGGAAAAAAGAGAGAGCAAGGAAAAGAAAGAAAGAAAAAGAAAGAAAGAAAGAGAGAGAGAAAGAAAGAAAGAAAGAAAGAAAGAAAGAAAGAAAGAAAGAAAAAAGAAAGAAAGAAAGAAAGAAATCCATTCTCCTGCAAAACTTCTGCCCTCAGTCCTTCCCCCCGACCCCACATATGAGGGTTCCCCAAGCTCGGTGCCAGAGCCTGGCAGGCTGAAGCTACAGTGCCCAGGAGTGAGCCACTGTCCTCCAGCATGGGCAATGGAATGAGGCTCTGACTCAAAGTAAATAAGTAACAAAGAAAAAAAAAGAAGAGCATCCTTTATGTATGGAGTTGGCATCATCGTGAACAGACAGAGATCATTTGGGAAGGAGGCCCCAGGCTTGGGTCTAGAGTTCCCGAATGATGGTTGATCAGCAGACAATTGGGCTGGGGCTTTGGGAGGCCAAGACTGTGGAACACTGGAACCCGGGAGTTCAAGACCAGCCTGGACCATGTGCGAGACCTCGTCACTCCTGGAATGCAAACACAGGAGTTGCACGTGGTAAAGCCCATGGTCCCATCTACACAGGATGCGGTTGCCTTCATCCCAGGGCGTTCTTTGCATCACCCCCACTGACACAATGTGCGAGTCCAGGCCGGGCACCATGACTAGTGGCCATTAGTCCCATGCCCTGTAAGGCAGAGTTGGGAAGCAGCCTGAGCCCAGGGGATGGAGACCAACCTGGGTGACAAGGAAGACCTTGTCTTGGTGAGAGGTCAAAAAATCGTGTCAGGTGTGGTGGCCCCCAGACTCCCGGCTGCTCAGGGGCCAAGGTGTGAGAAGCCTTTAGGCCTTGCAGGTCGAAGCCCCGGGAGTCACGTTCATGCCACTGCACCCCAGCGAGGCCAAGTGAGACTCTGGCGGAAAAAAAGACACCTCCCACGTGCATCAAGATGGGCGTCCACAGCTCCCCACAGAAAGATCTGTGTGGGCAGAGGATGATGGAGTGATCAGGAGAGGAAGGGGCCCACTCCCTGCCCGAAGGTGGCAACCTGGCGACTGGAACCTGGGCTGGCTGCAGTGATGTCGGGCCACTTTGATCGCTCTGTGCCCGACAGTGCCCTAACTCGGGGCCGTCTGTTCCATGAGCTCACACATTTCTTTACCATGGGGCACAAGTCTGGAGAGTGGAAGCAGGCCTTGAGGGAGGCGTGGCCCAAAGCATGTGATGAATGTGCCTAGTGGCCACCTTTCAGTCCAGGCCGGGCACCGTGGCTCATGGCCATCAGCCCCACACCCTGGGAGTCTGAGGTGGGAGGCTTTCTGAACCCAGAGATCAGAGACCAGCCCAGGCATCATGGCCAGACCTCGTCTCAGCGATAGGTACCCAAAATTGAGTCAGGCGTGGTGATTCCCAGAGTCACGTCTGCTTGGTGGCCGAGGTAGGATGACCGCCTGAGCCACACAGGTCAAGGCCCTGGGAACCACAATCATGCCACAGTGCCCCGACTGGCCAAGGGAGACTCCAGCGACAAAAATTACACCTACTACATGCGTCACATCAGGCATTTACGGCTCCCCTGGGAAAGGTCCACATGGGCAGGGGACCACGGAGTGATCTGAAGAGGAAGTGTCCCTCCCCTTCCCAAAGGTTTCAGACCAGGTGACCAGAACCTGGGCTTGCCGCAGCATTGCTGAACTGCCTTGATTGCTCTGTGCCTGTTGGCCACCCTCATTCAGGGCCGTCAGTTCTGTGAGCTCATACACGTCTTTTCCATGGGTCATGAGTGTGGAGGGAGGAGGCAAGCCTTCTTGGGCATGTTGCCGAAGGCGTGGGACGGACATGCCTGTTGACCACCTTTGAAACCTCCCACAAATGACAAACTGGAAAGTACCTTTTCCTCTCCCATCACTGAGGATGACTCCTCGCATGCGGTGGCAGGGTTGGTGGTGGTGGTGGTGGTGGTGATTATTATTATTTGTAGTAGGAATCCCGCTCTGTCACCCAGGCTAGAGCACAAGAGTAGGCTCACAGCCACCACAGACTCCACATGCTGGGCTTAGGGGATCCTACTCCCTCAGCCCCACGAGTGGCTGGAATCACAGGCCTGCAACATCACACATGGCTAATCTTGGTATTTATTTTTGATGACTGAGATGAGGTCTTGCCCCATTTCCTAGGCTGGTTTTGGACCCACAGCCTCAGGCCATCCACTCACCTGGGCCTCAGAAGGGACAGGATGCAGGTCTGAGTCCCTGAGCCTGGACTGTGTTTGTGATGGTAGTGGGGGTTGGTATTATTTTTCTGAGTCAGAGCCTGACTTTGCCGCCCAGGCTGGAGCTCAATGGCCTGCTCCCGGTCACCATAGTCATCACCGGTTGGGATCTGGTGATCCTGCCACAACAGCCTCCTGAGTGACCAGAATGACAGGCATGTGCCACTATGCTCAGGTCATTTTTTTTTTGGTTTCTTGTAAAGACGAACTCTCGCCAAGTTGCCTGGGATGGACTCGAACCCAAGGGCCCAGGCCATCCTTTCACCTCGGCTGCCAGAATGCTGGGATGACAGGCGTGAGACCCCACAAACAGCCTTCAAACCCCTCTCAGAGCCCAACAGCAAGGCCAGCTCCATTCCAACGACCCGGGACCCTGGAGAGGGAGGCTGAAGTCGCCTGCAGGCCATCCCTGAGAGGAGCACATGAGCAGAGACGTGTCTCCACCAGGGCTCCAACCCCTATGCCCACCTCAATTCCCAGGGTGTACCAACTCACTCCTCCCAAGGGCTTCATTGCAGAAAGAGAGAGCATGACTCTCAAACTTTCAGGGGTGTTGCGATGGCCAGATGACTCACGCCTGTCTCCTCGGCACTCGAGGAGGCTGAGAAGGGAAGATGACTGGAGCCTGGGAGCTCAAGACTAGGTTGGACACATAGTAAGCCCTCACCTTGACCCCAAGCAAAACCCAAAAAATCTTGGGTGAGTGCAGGCCTCGGAGGGAGGATCGACTCTGCCCCAGATTTCAAGACCAGTCAGGAAGACCAGGATGTCAACCAAATGGAAAGCCTGTGTGATCACAGAAGTTTGGGAGGCCCAAGCCAATAGGATTGCATGATTTGGGCCCTTTGAAAGAAGCCTGAACAATCTAGTGAGGAAAGAAAGGAAAGAAAGAGAGAATGAAAGAAAGAAATCTATTTTCCTGAAAACCTTCTGCTCTCAGTCCTTCCCCCCCCCGCCCCCGCACATGTGATGGTACCAAGCTCAGCACCTAACATCTCCTACCCCTGTCAATGACAGCCCCTGCTTTGGTGTGGGAGTTCCCTAGGCTCCCTGGCCTTGGTCCTGCCAGCTCTCCTCTCCAAAGTCAGAAACGTGCCCCAGGTAGGCCGAACATCCTACTTGGCAATGAGGACTTTCTGCCCCCAAAGAACAGGAACACATCCCTCACCATGGGACATTTCTTCCTCCAATCCCATTTTTCCTGGATCTAAAGTCAGTTGCCCTGTGAACACACCATGCACAGTAGAGAATCATCGCAGTGTACAATTCTGATGTTTTTGGAGACAGGTTTGGCTCTGTGGACCAGGCCGGGCCAAGGAACCTGACCATCATTCTCAGCCAGCTTCGAAATCGTGAACTCCAGTGATCCACCTGCCTCAGCCTCTGGAGAGGCCTGGATGACGGGCACCTTGACCCCAAACCCCTAAATTGGATGGGAGCGAAGATGGGGTCTCCCTGTGTGGCCCGGGCTAACCTTGGGCTCCTGGGCTCCAGACATCCTCCTGCCTTGGCCTCCCAGAGTGCTGGGATTCCAGGCATGAGCCACTGCACCAGGCCTTCTGATTCCTTTTTGATGAAGGTTCGAGCCTGGGCTCAGGGTCTCACCCTGTCATTTCAGTGCTTTGGGAAGCCAAGGCCAGTGGACGGCCTGAGCCCAGCCTCAGGTAACTCAGCAAGACCTCGTCTCATCCCTCCATCCCCAATGAGCCTGGCGTGTTGGTGAGCGCCTGTTATTCCAGTTTCTTGGAAAGGCTCACCAGAGCCCGGTGGGCTAAGGGAGCAGTGGCAGCTAGTGAGCCACTGCCCTAAAGCCTGGGCAATGGAGTGGGATTGTGACTCAACAAAAAAAAGGAAAAAAGGGAAAAAAAGAAAATCATCCATTTGTATATGGAGTTGGAATCATCATGAACAGACATACATCATTTGGAAAGGAGGCCCCAGCCTTGGGCCTAGAGATCCCAAAAGATGGTGGATTGGCAGACAATCGGGCTCTGACTTAGAGAGGCTGAGGCAGGGGACCACTGGAGATCAGGTGTTTGAGACCACCCTGGGTCACGTAGTGAGACTTTGTCACTCCATGGAATGCAAACACTGGAGTCGCATGTGGTAGCGCCTGCGGTCCTGGCTACATGGTAAGCTGTGGCCTCCATCCCAGGGTATTCCTTTGCATTGACCCTGACGACATATCATGTGAGTCCAGACTGGCCACCGTGGCTCATGGCTGTCAGTCTCATGGACTGGGAGGCAGAGGTGGGAGGCTGTCTGAGCCCATGTGTAGGAGACCAGCATGGGTGAAATGGACAGATGACATCTCAGTGAGATGTCCCCAAAATTGAGTCAGGCATGAGGGGTCTTCAGAGTCCTGAATGCTTGGGGCCGGAGGTGGGAGGACTGCCTGAGCCCCACAGGTCAAGGCCCCAAGAGCCACGATTGTGCCCCTGCGCCCCAGACTGCCTGACAGAGACTACAGTGACAAAAAAGACGCCTCCCACATATGTGAAGAAGGGTGTCCATGTCTCCCTAGGGAAAGGTCTTTGTGGGTGGGGACGGCAGTGTGATCCATAGAGAAAATGGTCCACCCCCACCTGAATATGCAAGACAGGGCGACTGAAACCTGGGCCTGCCACAGTGTTGCAGTACCGTCTTGATCACTCTGTGCCTGACGGCTCCCCTAACTCGGGGCTGTCTGCTCCATGAGCTCACATGAATTTTTTCTGTGGGGCATGAGTGTGGAGGGTAGAGGCAGGCTCTCTGGGGCATGTGGCCAAAGGCGTGGGACAGACTTGCCTGTTGGCCACCCGTTAAACCTACCTGGAATGACAGGTCAGAAAGGGCCTTTTCCTCTCCCATCCCTGAGGGTGAATCCTCGCACTGGGTGGCAGGGGTGGTGGTGGTGGTGGTGGTGGTTGTGCTGATTATTATTATGTGGAGTTGGAATCCCACTCTGTCACCCAGGCAGTGCATGGGTACACTCATGACTGCAGTGGACTCCATCTGCCCAGCCTAGGCGATCTTACCACCTCGGCCCACCAAATGGCTAGAACCACAGGCCTGCACCACCATGCCCGTCTAATCTTTTGATTTATTTTTCATGACTGAGGAGAGGACTCGCCCCGTGTCCCAGGCTGGTATTGAACCCACACGTCCAGGCAGTCCACTCGCCTAGGCCTCCGAAAAGACGGTATGCCTGGCTAAGCCCCTGATACCGAACTGTGGTTGTGATGATGGTGGTGGTTGGTATTATTGTTCTAAGTCAGAGTTGTTCTGACTCCAGCTCTGTCACCCAGGCGGGAGTGCATGGGACTGTTTACAGCCTCTGAAACCTCCACTGGCTGGGCTCCCATGATCCTCCAGCTGCTGTCTCCTTTTTGGAAGAAATGAAAGGCCTGCAGCACCAAACTCGACTCATATTTTTGGCTTCTTGTAGAGACGAGGTCTTGCCAAGGTGCCTGGGCTTGTCACGAACTCAGTTCCTCAGACTATCCTCTCACCTCAGCCTCCCTGAATGCCAGGATGACAGGCATGAGCCCCCGCACCCAGCTTCCACATCCCTCAGGTCCACACCATGGGTCCCACTCCCTTTCAATGACCCAGGATTCCGGAGAAGGCCAGAGTCACTCACTGTTTCCTACCTGGGAGAAGCACCTGGGCAGGTGTGTGTCTCTGCCAGGAAGTCCACTCCTCACCCCTTCTTGTTCACCAGGGTGGACCTGCCGGCTCCTCCCAGGGTCCACCTCTGGGAAATTTTGAGTGGGACTCTCAAACCTTCAGGTTGATGGGGAAGGCCGGGCGATTCACACCTGTCCCTCAGCAATTGGGGAGGTGGAGACGGGAAGATGGCTAGAGCCCAGGAGCTCGAGAACAGGCTGGACACCATATCAAGCCTCCACCTTGCTCCAAAGAAAATCAGAAAACCTTGGGTGAGGGTAGGACTTGGTGGGGGATCACCTCTGGCCCAGAGTTCAAGACCAGGCAGGAAGACCAGGATCTTGACCAAACGAAAATCCTGTGATTGCAGCAGTGTGTGAGGCCCAGGTCGAGAGGATGGCCCAAATTTGGTGGTTTGAGAGCAGACTGGGCAACCTAGTGAGGAAAGAAAAGAAAGAAAGAAAGAAAGAAAGAAAGAAAGAAAGAAAGAAAGAAAGAAAGAAAGAAAGAGAAAGAATGAAATCCATTCTCAAGCAAAACTTCTGCCCTCATTCCTTCCCCACCCACCCTCCCACATGTGAGGGTACCCAAAGCTCAGCACATTCCAGCCCAACCCCCCCCACTCAATGACTTTCCCTGCTTAGATTCGGGAGTTCCCAAGGCTCCCTGGCCCGGGTCATGCTGACTCTCCTCTCTGAGGTGAGGTGCCCCAGGCAGGTCGACCCTCTGGCTCGACAATGAGGACCCTCCACCAAGAAAGGCCAGGGACACATCCCTCACCCAGAGACAATTCTTCCCCCACAATCCCATTTTTCCTGGCTCTAAAGCCATGCGCTTTGAACACACTATGCGCAGTTGAGAATCTGTGTACGACTCTAAAGTTTTGGGAGACAGGGTCTGGCTCTGTGGCCCAGGCTGGAGCCAGGGGACATGACCGTCATTCACTGACAGCCTCAAAATCATGAGCATGGTGATCCTTCCACCTCAGCCACTGGATTGGCTGGGACTATGGGCATCTCAACCCCAGAACCCCTGTTTGGATGGGTGTGGAGAAGGGAGCCAGGGCTGTCCTTGGGTTCCTGGGCTCCAGCCATCCTTACACCTCAGCCTTCCAGACCACTGGGATTCCAGGTGTGGGCCACCATGCCAGGCCTTCTGGTTCGTTTTTGACAAAGGATCAAGGCCAGAGTCAAGGGCTCATAATGCCAGGGCTTTGGGTGACCGAAGCCAGTGCCTGGCTGGAGTCCATGGGTCAAGACCAGCCCCCGCAACTCAGTGAGACTTTGTCTGCACCCTCCATCTCAAATGATCTAGGTGTGGTGGCATGCCTGTCATTCTGGCTCCTTGGAAGGCAGGAGAAAGTCTCGCCAGAGGCCAGCAGCCTGAACTGTGGTGGCCGGGAGTGAGCCAATGCCCTCCAGCCTGGGTGACGGAGTGAGACTCTGAATCAATGAAGAAAAGAAAAAAAGGATAAAGAAGAGCATCGATTTGTGTATGGAGTTAGGATCATCGTGATCAGACAGAATATTTGGGAAGAAGGTCCCGGATTGGGCCTAGAGTTCCCAAAAGATGGTGGATTGGCAGAGAATTGGGCTGTGAATTAGAGAGGCCAAGGCGGGGGACCACTGGAGCTTAGGTGTTCGAGACCAGACTGGGCCATGTAGTGACACCTCATCACTCCCTGGAACACAAACAGTGGAGTCGTGTGTGGTTGCACCTGTGGTCCCGACTACATGGAGTGCAGTGACATCCATCACGGGGAGTTCCTTTGCATTGCCCCAGCCAACAGAAAGGCCATGTCCACGTTGGGCACTGAGGCTCACGGTCATCAGCCTTGCATCCTGGGAGGCTGAGGCGGGAGGCTGAATGAGCCCAGGAGTCGGAGACCAGCCTGGGCGAAGTGGCATGACCTCTTCTCGGTGAGAGTTCTCCAAAATCAAGTCTGGAATGGTGGTCCCTGGAGACCTGGCTGTTCGATGGTCAAGGCGGGAAGACCACCTGAGCCCCGCAGGTCAAGGTCCAGGGAGCCACAATCATGCTGTTGTGCCCTAGAGGCTATGATGAAAAAAATCATGCCCGCCATGTGGGTCACGATGGGCATCCATGGCTCCCCATGGAAAGATGCCCATGGGGGGTACGATGGAGAGATCAGGAGAGGAAGGCCCTCCTCTGCTGGAAAGAGGCAGACAGGAGGCCTGGAACCTGGGCTTGCAGCGGTGATGCTGAACTACCTTGAATGCTCTGTGCCCGATGGCCCCACTAACACGGGCCCACCTGTTCCGTGAGCTCACATGCATCTTGACCATGGAACATGAGTGTGGACGGTGGAGGGAGGCCTTCTGGATTGCGTGGCTGAAGGTGTGGGATGGATGTGCACAGTGGCCACCTTTGAAACCTCCCATGAACAACAGGCGGGAAAGTGCCTTTTCTTCTCCCATCCCTGAGGGTGTCTCCTTGTGCTGGGAGGCAGGGGTGGTGGTGGTGGTGGTGATTATTATTATTTGGAGTCGGAATCACGCACTGTAGCCAAGGTCAGAGCGAAAGGGCATGCTCACTGTCATGGCAAATCCTCCTGCTGGGCTCAGGCGAACGTCCGGCCTCGGACCCCCGAGTGGCTGGAACCACAGGCCAGTGCCACCACACCCGGCTAATCTTTGGATTTATTTTTGCTGGCTGAGACAAGTTCCTGCCCCATGTCCCAGGCTAGTTTCAAACCCACAGCCTCAGGCTGTCCACTCACCTGGGCCTCCAAAAGACTGGGAGGCCAGGCTGAGCCCCTGAGTTCAGCCTGTGGTTGTGGTGATGGTGGTGGTTGGTATTATTATTCTGAGTCAGAGTCCCACTCAGTCACCCAGGCCGGAGTGCAGGGACCTGCTCTCAGGCACCTTGGCCTCCATCGGCTGGCCTCCAGCGATCTTCACACTGTGGACTCCTGAGTAGACAGAATGACAAGCATGCGCCACCATGCTCAACTCATTTTTTGGCCTCTTGTAGAAGCGATGTCTCGCCAAGTTGCCCGGGCTGGTCTCACACCCGGGGGCTCAAGCCATACTCTCAGCTCAGACTCCCATAGTGTCAGGATGACATTCATGAGCCCCCGAGTCCATGATCCACAGCGCAATACCTTCTGACGACCTTGGACCCCGGAGATGGTGGTCAGAGTTGCCTTCTGAAGACTCCCCAGGGGAAGCACCTGGCGGAATGGCACGCCTTCACTGGAGCACCCACCCCATGGTGGATACACTGTTCTCCTCTCAGGGCCACCTAGGGAAAAGGGAGGACCTGACTCTCAAACCTTCGGGAGGGCGGGGATGGCCGGTTGACTCACACCTGTCTCCTCTGCACTTGGGGATGCAAACACGGGAAGATGGCCGGAGTCCAGGATCCCGAGACCAGGCTGGACACCAAAGCAAGACCCCACCTGGACCACAAACAAAAGCTAGAAAACCTTGGATGAGGGCAGGACTCGATGGGCAGATTGCCTCCGAACCAGAGTTCAAGACAATACAGGAAGACCAGGATGTCAACCAAATGGAAAGCCTGTGATTGCAGCTGTTTGGGATGCCCAGGCCTAGACAACCGCCCGAGTTGGGCATTTTTAGAGAAACCTGGGCAACCTAGTGTGGAAATTAAAGAGAGAGAGAGAGAGAGAGAGAGAGAGAGAGAGAGAGAGAGAGAGAGAGAGAGAGAGAGAGAAAGAAAGAAAGAAAGAAAGAAAGAAAGAAAGAAAGAAAGAAAGAAAGAAAGAAAGAGTAAAAAAGAAATCCATTCTCCTGCAAACTTTCTGCCCTCAGTCCTTCCCCCTCATCCCCCCCCAACATTTGAGGGTCCCACAAGCTCGGCACCTTCCAGCCCCAACACTGCCATGGCTGTCACCATTTTGGTGTGGGAGTTCCAGAGGCTCCATTGTCAGGTTCCTGCCAGCTCTCCTCTCTGAGGTGAGAAATGTTCCAAAGACAGGCGAACGTCTGACTCTGCAATGAGGACCTACCCCCAAGAGATGCCAGGGACACATCTCTCACCTGGGGACATTTCTTTTCCCCCCAATCCCATTTTTCTTGTCTCTAAAGCCAATGGCCCTGTGAACACACCACGTGCAGTTGAGAATCAGTGTATGATTCTGATGTTTTCGGAGACAGGGTCTGACTCTGTGGCCATGGCTGGGGCAAGGGGACACGACCATTGATCACACTAGCCTCGAAATCACGGGCTCTGGCGATCCTTCCTCCTCAGCCTCCATGGCTGGAACAATGTGCAGCTCAACTCCAGACCTCCTGTTTTGATGGGTATGGAGACGTGGTCTCCCTGCGTGGCCTGGGCTGGTTTGAGCTCCTGGGCTCCTGCCATATTCCCACCTCAGACTCCCAGAGCGCTGGGATTTTAGGTGTGGGATGTCACACCAGGCCTACTAGTTCATTTTTGATGAAGGATCGAGGCCGGGCTCAGGGGCTCAGCCACATCATCCCGGTGCTTTGGGAGGCCAAGGCGAGACATGCTCGGGCACTTCAGCAAGACTTGTCTCTACCCTCCATCCCAAGTGAGCTGGGTGTGGTGGTGCATTCCTGTTGTTCTGGCTCCTTGGAAAGCCGGGGAAAGGCTCAATAGAGTCCAGTGGGCCAAGGATGCAGTGGCCCAGAGTGATCCACCGCCCTGCTGCCTGGGTGACAGAGTGAGACTCTGACACAAAGAATAAAAGAAAGAAAGGAAAAAAAAAAGAAGAGCATCCATTTGTGTATGGAGTTGGGATAATCATGAACATAGAGAGATCATTTAGGAAGGAGGCCCCAGCCTTTGGTCTAGACTACCTGAAAGTCGGTATATTGGCAGACAATCAGTCTGTGGCTTTGGGAGGCTGATGTGTGTGACTGCTGGAGCCCGGGTGTTCAAGAGCAGCCTGGGCCACGTGGTGGGACCTCGTCACTCCCCATAATGCAAACACTGGAGTCATGCACAGTGGCACCCCCAGTCCCAGCTACATGAGATGTGGTGGCCTACGTCCAGGGGCTTTCCTTTGTATTGCCCCTGCCAACAGAACGTGCAAGTCCAGGCCAGGCACCTGGCTCACAGCCATCAGCCCCATGCTCTGGGGGAGGTTGACAGAGCCCAGGGGTCGGAGACCAGTCCAGGTGATAAGCCCCAACCTCGTCTCAGAGAGATGTCCCAAAAATCGACACAGGTATGATGGTCCCTGGAGTCCCTGCTGCTCGGAGCCTGAGGAAGGTGGCCCTCCTGAACCACTCAGGTGGAGGCTCAGGGATCCACAATTGTGCTGCCTCACCCCAGCTCGGCCCACAAGGATGCCAGCGACAAAAAGACACCTCCTACGTGCATCACAACCTGCGTCCACTGTTCTCCAGGGAAAGGGCTGGGTGGGCTGGGGAAGATGGAGTGATCTGGAGGGGAAAAGACCCTTCCTACCTAAAGGTGGCAGACAGTACGTCCAGAACCTGGGCTGGCCGTGAGGTTGTAAAACCACCTTGATTGCTCTGTGCCTGATGGCTGCCCTAGCTCAGGGCCATCTGTTCCATGAGTTCACACATGTCTTTGCTGTGGGGCATGAGTGTGGATGGTGGAGGCAGGAATTCTGGGGCACCTGTTGGAAGGTGTGGGATGGACTTGCCCAGTGGCCAACTTTGAAACCTCCCACTAATGACAGGCCAGAAAGTGTCTTTTCATCTCCCATCCCTGAGGGTGACTCTGCACACTGGGAGGCAGGGGTGGTGGTGGTGGTGGTGGTGGTGGTGGTTATTATTATTACTTGGAGTTGGAATCCCACCCTGTCACCCAGACTGGAGCACAGTGGCATGCTCATGGCCACAGAAGACTCCACCTGCCGGGCTCAGATGATCCTCCCGCCTAGGCCCCCCAAGTGGCTGGGCTCACACACCTGCAATGCCATGCCCGGCTAATCTTTTAATTTATTTTTGTTGGCCAAGATGAGGCCTCACACCATTTCCCAGGCTGGTGTTGAACCCGCAGGCTCAGGCCGTCCACTCACCTGGGACTCTGAAGGGCAGGGATGCCAACCTGAGACCCTGATGCTGGCCTGTGGTTGTGGTAGTGGTGGTGGTGTTTATTATTATTTGGAGTTGGAGTCACGCTCTGTCACCTAGGCTGGAGCACAGGGGCATGCTCATGGCCATCAAGGGCTTCACCTGCCGGGCTTAATCAATTCTCCTGCCTGGGTCTCCCAAGTAGCTGGAAACACAGGCCTGCAACACCATGTTCGACTCATCTTTGGATTTATATTTGATGGCTGAAACGATGTCTCACCCCATGTCCAGGGCTGATGTCGAATTCACAAGCTCAGGCTGTCCACTCCGTTGGGCTTCTGAAGGACTGGAATGCCAGGTTGAGCCCTTGAGCAGGCCTGGGGTTGTGATGGTAGTGGTAGTTGGTATTAATATTCTGAGTCAGAGTCCCACTCTGTCGCCCAGGCCAGAGTGCAGGGGCCTGCTCAAAACCACCATGGCCTACACCATCTGGGCCCCAGCGGTCCTCCCATGACAGTGTCCTGAGTGGCTGGAGCAACAGGCATGCACCACAACACTCAGCTCATTTTTTGGCTTCTTGTAGAGACAAGGTCTCACTAAGGTGCCCGGGTTGGTCTCGAACCCGAGAGCTCAGGCCATCCTCTCGCCTCAGTCTCCCAGTTTGCCAGAATGATAGGCATGAGTCCACATGCCCAGTCTCCCCACCCTTCTCGGGTCCCACCACAAGGAACACTTGCTTCCAAAGACACAGGAACCCAGAGAGGGTGCCCAGAGTTGCCCACGGAGCCCACCCTGGGAGGAGCACCTACCACAGGGGTGTTTCTCCATTGGGGTGCCCACTCCTTCATCCACCACATTCTCCAGGGTGGACCCGCTTCCTCCTCAATGGGGGCCGCATCACAGAAAGGGAAGGCGTGACTTTCAAACCTTCAGGGGGACGGGGATGGCAGGGTGACTCACACATTTTTCCAGAGCAGTCAGGAATTTCGATAAAGGTAGATGGCCAGAACCCGGAAGCTCGAGACAGGCTGGACACCATAGGAAGTCCCACCTCAAACCCAAGAAAAACCCAGAAAGTCTTGGGTGAGGGCAGGCCTTGGTCTTGGATGAGGGCAGGCAGAGATCATCTCTGGTCCAGAGTTCAAGACCAGGCAGGAAGACCAGGATGTTAACCAGATTAAAAGCCTGTGAGCACAGTAGGTTCGAGGCCCAGGACAAGAGTGTGGCCCGAGTTGGGCATTTTTAGAGCAATCCAGGCACCTAGTGAGGAAAGAAGAGAAAGAGAAAAAGAAAGAAAGAAAGAAAGAAAGAAAGCAAGCAAGCAAGCAAGAAAGAAAGAAAGAAAGAAAGAAAGAAAGAAAGAAAGAAAGAAAGAAAGAAAGAAAGATCCATTCTCCTGCAAACTTTCTACCCTCAATCCTTCGCCTCTGGCCTCACCACATATGAGGATCCCCCAAGCTTGACACCTTCCAGTCCCAAACCCCCAATAGGTGTCCCCACTTTTTTGTGGGTGTTCCTGTGGCTTCCTGGCCGGGTTCATGCGGCTCTCCTCTCCGAGGTGAGAATGATCCCCAGGAAGGGCAACCCTCCAATTCGTCAATGAGGACATTTCACCAAGAAAGTCCAGGTACACATCCTTCACTCAGGGACATTTATTCCTGCCCAATCCCATTTTTCCTGGCTCTAAAGCCAGTAGCGCTGTGAACACACCACACGAAGTTGAGAATCTGTGTGCAATTCTGATGTTTTTGTACACTAGATCTGGCTCTGTGGCACAGACAGGGGTCCAGGGACAGGACTGTTGATCATGCCAGCCTCGAAATTGTGGGCTCTGGCGATCCTTCTTCCTCAGCCCCCAGAGTGGCCGGGATGACGTGCACCTTGACTCCATACTCCCTTTTTGATTGGTGTGGATACAGAGTCTCCCTGCTTGTCCCGGGCCTTGGGCTCCTGGGTTCCTGCCATATTCCTGCCTCAACCTCCCAGAGCACTTGAATTTCAGGCATGGGCCACCATGCAAGGGCTTCTGGTTCATTTTTGATGAAGGATAGAGGCCTGGCTTGGGGTCTCAGTCTCATCATCCCAGTGCTTGGGAGCCAAAACCAGCAGACGGCCCGAGCCCGCAGGCCGAGACCTGCCCAGGCACATTGGTGAGACGTCATCTCTATGTTCCATCCCAAATGAGACAGGCATGGTGTTGCGTGCCTGTCTTTCCAGCTCCTCAGTAGACTGGGGAAAGGTTTGCCACTGCCCGCAGGCCGAGGCTGCGGTGGCCGGGAATGCGTCACTGATTTCCAGGCTGAGAAATGGCTTGACACTCCAACTCAATGAAAAATAGAGAAAATAAAAAAAGAAGAGGATTCATTTGTGTATGGAGTAGGGATCATTGTGAACAGACAGGGATC
>NW_007261444.1:18277-21000 GCF_000164805.1 Carlito syrichta
ACAAAAAAGACGCCTCCCACAACATCATGATGAGTGTCCAGGACTCCCCAGGGAAAGATCCGTGTGAGCAGGGGATGATGGAGCTATCAGGTGAAGAATGAACCCTCCCTCGACCTGAATCTGACCTGGCTGTGGCATTGCTGGACTACCTTGATTGCTCTGTGCCTGATGGCTGCCCTAGCTCATGGCCATGTGTTCTGTGAGCTCTCACAAGACTTTGCTGTGGGGCACCAGTGTGGAGGGTAGAGGCCAGCCTTCTGGGGTGCATGGCCAAAGGTGTGGGTTGGACATTCCCCTTGGACATCTTTGAAACCTCCCACGATCAACAGACTGTAAAGTTCCTTTTCCTCTCCCATCCCAGAGGGTGACCCTTCACACTCAGTTGCAGGGGTGGTGGTGGTGGTGGAGGTAGTGATTATTATTATTTGGATTCAGAATCCCACTCTGTTGCCCAGGCTGGAGCACAGGGGCACGCTAATGGCCACTATGGACTCCACCTGCTGGGCTCAGGCAATCCTCCCGCTTCAGTCCCCCAAGTGGCTGAAACCACACGCTTGTGCTACTACTCTCAGCTAAACTTTGGATTTATTTTTGATGGCTGAAATGAGGTCATACCTCGTGTCCCGGGCTGGGGTCAAAACCGCAGGCTCAGGTCATCCACCTGCTTGGGCCTCTGAAGGGCCGGGATGCCAGGCTGAGCCCCTGAGCCTGGCCTGTGGTTGCGGTGGTCGTTAGTATTAATATTCTGAGTTGGAGAGCCCCTCTGTCGGCCATACCAGAGCCCAAGGACCCTATCTCGGCCACTGCAGCCTCCACTGGTTGATCTCCTATGGACCTCCCACCACGGCCTACTGAGTGACTGGAATGACAGTCAAGCACTACAACACTCAACTAATATTTTTGGCTTCTTGTAGAGAAGGGGTCTCACCAAGGTTCTCAGGCTGGTCTTGAACCCGGGGACTCAGGTAATCCTCTCACCTTGGCCTTGCAGTTCACCAGGATGACAGGTGTGAACCTCCATGCTCGGCCTCCACACCCCTCTCGGGGTCCCAACGTGAGGCCTACTCCCTTCCAATGAACCAGGATCCTGGATAGGTTGGCCAAATTTGCCCACTGATCCCTGTACAGGGGAGTGCCTGGCACAGGGGTGTGTCTCCACTGGGGTGCCCACCCCACCTCCTGCCTCATTCTCAGGAATGGACCCACTACCTCCTCCCAGGGGTTGCCTCATGGAAAGAGAGGGTATGACTCTCAAACCTTCGGGGGGCTGAGATGGCCAGTGATTCTTGCATGTCTCCTTGCCACTCAGGGAGGCCGAGACAGGAAGATGACTGGAACCCATAAGCTCGAGACCAGGCTGGACACCATAGCAAGCCCTCACCTCGACCCCAAGCAAAATACAGAAAACCTTGTGTGAGGGCAGGAATCAGTGGGAGGATCACCTCCAGCCCAGAGTTGAAGACCAGGCAGAAAGACCAGGATGTCAACAAAATGGAAAGCCTGGGATCGCAGCAGTTTGGGAGGTCCAAGCCAAGAGGACGGCCTGAGTTGGGCATTTTGAGAGCAACCTGGTCAACCTAGTGAGGAAAGAAAATAAATAAATAAACAGACAAAAAAAAAAACAAACATTCTCCTGCAAAGCTTCAGGCCACAATCCTTCATCCCCTGACCCCCATGTGAGGATCCCCCAAGCTTGGCACCTTCCAGACCCCAAACCCCAAATGACTGCCCCCCTTTGGTGCAGGAGTTCCCGAGGCTCCCTGACTGGTTTCCTGCCGAGTCTCCTCTCCGAGGGGAGAAATGTGCCCCAGACAGGCCGACCCTCCGTGTCTGCAACCAGAACCTTCTGCCAAGAAACTCCAGGGACACATTTCTCACCCGGGGACATTTCCTCACCCCCAATATCATTTTTCTGGCTCTAAAGCCTGTTGCCCTATGAACACACCATGCGCATTTGAGAATCTGTGTACGATTCTGATGTTTTTGGAGACAGGGTCTGACTCTGTGGCCCAGGCTGGGGCCCAGGGATATGACCATTGATCACTGCAAGCCTCGAAATTGTGGGCTCCAGCAAGCCTCCCACCTCAGCCTTCGGATTGTCTGGAACAGCATGCACCTTGACCCAAGACCACCTGTTTTGGTGGGGGTGGAGATGGGGTCTCCCTGCATGGCCCGGGGTGGTCTTGGGTTCCTGGGCTCCTGACATACTCCTGCCTCGACCTCCCAGAGCATGGGAATTCCAGGCGTGGGCAGCCACATCAGGGCTTCAGTTTCGTTTTTGATGAAGGATCGAGGCCGGGCTCAGGGGTTCAGCTTTGTCATCCCTTTGCTTTGGGAGGCCAAAGCCATTGGCTGAAACAAGCCCACGGGCTGAGACCTGCCCGGTCACGTCAGTGAGACCTTGTCTCTACCCTCCATCACAAATGAACCAGACATGGTGGCCTGCGCCTGTCTTTCAGGCTCCTCAGATGTCCAGGGAAAGGCTCACCAGAGCCCACAGGGCCAAAGCTGCAGTGGCCAGGAGGGAGCCACCACCCTCCAGGCTGGGTGACAGAGTGAGACTCCAATTCAAAGAAAAAAGGAATACAGGAAATAAGAGAAGAGCATCCATTTGTGTATGGTGTTGGATCATCATGAACAGACAAACATCATTTGGGAAGGAGGCCCGAGTCTTGGGCCTAGAGTTTCTGAAAGATGGTGGATTGGCACAAAATCAAGCTGTG
>NW_007261444.1:21020-22354 GCF_000164805.1 Carlito syrichta
CTCGACCCCAAGCAAAATCCAGAAAACCTTGTGTGAGGGCAGGAATCAGTGGGAGGATCGTCTCCAGCCCAGAGTTGAAGACCAGGCAGAAAGACCAGGATGTCAACAAAATGGAAAGCCTGGGATCGCAGCAGTTTGGGAGGTCCAAGCCAAGAGGACGGCCTGAGTTGGGCATTTTGAGAGCAACCTGGTCAACCTAGTGAGGAAATAAAATAAATAAATAGACAAAAAAAAATCATTCTCCTGCAAAGCTTCAGGCCACAGTCCTTCATCCCCTGACCCCCATGTGAGGATCCCCCAAGCTTGGCACCTTCCAGACCCCAAACCCCAAATGACTGCCCCCCTTTGGTGCAGGAGTTCCCGAGGCTCCCTGACTGGTTTCCTGCCGAGTCTCCTCTCCGAGGGGAGAAATGTGCACCAGACAGGCCGACCCTCCGTGTCTGCAACCAGAACCTTCTGCCAAGAAACTCCAGGGACACATTTCTCGCCTGGAGACATTTCCTCACCCGCAATATCATTTTTCTGGCTCTAAAGCCAGTTGCCCTGTGAACACACCATGCGCATTTGAGAATCTGTGTACGATTCTGATGTTTTTGGAGACAGGGTCTGACTCTGTGGCCCAGGCTGGGGCCCAGGGATATGACCGTTGATCACTGCCAGCCTCGAAATTGTGGGCTCCAGCAAGCCTCCCACCTCAGCCTTCGGATTGTCTGGAACAACATGCACCTTGACCCAAGACCACCTGTTTTGATGGGGGTGGAGATGGGATCTCCCTGCATGGCCCGGGGTGGTCTTGGGCTCCTGGGCTCCTGACATACTCCTGCCTCGACCTCCCAGAGCGTGGGAATTCCAGGCGTGGGCAGCCACACCAGGGCTTCAGTTTCGTTTTTGATGAAGGATCAAGGCCGGGCTCAGGGGTTCAACTTTGTCATCCCTTTGCTTTGGGAGGCCAAGGCCATTGGCTGAAACAAGCCCACGGGCTGAGACCTGCCCGGTCACGTCAGTGAGACCTTGTCTCTACCCTCCATCACAAATGAACCAGACATGGTGGCCTGCGCCTGTCTTTCAGGCTCCTCAGATGTCCAGGAAAAGGCTCACCAGAGCCCACAGGGCCAAAGCTGCAGTTTTACTCAGTCGCTCCTCCCAGGGGTCACCTCAGGGAAAGGGAGGATGTGACTCTCAAACTATCTGGTGGTGGCTGGCTGGGCAAATCACACCTGTCTCCAAGGCACTGGGGAGGCTGAGATGGGAAAATGGGCCAGATCCCAAGGGCTATGACCAGGCTGGACATCATAGCAATCCCCCAACTCGCTATAAAGAAAAACCCAGAAAAC
>NW_007261444.1:23448-24144 GCF_000164805.1 Carlito syrichta
TTGTTCTGGCTCCTCAGAAAGCCGAGGGGGGAGACTCCCCAAAGCATGGCAGGAAGAGGCTGTAGTGCCCAGGAGCAAGCCACTGCCCTCCAGCCTGTGCAACGGAGTGAGACTCCACTAAAGAAAATATAAGGAAAGAAAAGAAGAGCATCCATTTGTATATGCAGTTGGGATCATTGTGAACAGACAGGTATCATTGGGGAAGGAGGCCTCAGTCTTGGGAGTAGAGTTCCTGAAAGATGGTGGACTGGCAGACAATCAGGCTGTGGTTTGGGAGGTCGAGGTGTGGGACTTGGAGCCTGGGAGTTTGAGAGCAACTTGAGCCATGTAGTGATAGCTCGTCTCTCCCTGCATTGCAAACACACGAGTCATGTATGGCAGTGCCCACAGCCCGAAATACACGGGATGCGGTGGTCTTCACCCAAGGTCATGCCTTTTCATTGTCTGCACCAACAGTACATGCGAGTCCAGGCCAGGTGCCGTGGCTCATGGCCATAAACCCTGGGAGCCTTAGGTGGGAGGCTGCCTGAGAGCTGGGGTGAGAGACCAGCCCAGATGACATGGCCAAAATACATCTCGCCGAGAGGTCCCCAAAATCGAGTCTAGCCAGGTGGCCCCAGGAGTTCTGGCTACTTGGTAGCCAAGGTGAGAAGAACGCCTGAACCCAGTAGGTCGAGACCCCGGGAACCACGATTG
>NW_007261445.1:0-756 GCF_000164805.1 Carlito syrichta
GTGTTCACACTTCTATAAAGTAGAATGTATTAAGGATTATCACACATGGCTATTGTCAAGACTCCAGAAAATATTTTTATTTTTTTGAGTTGGAGTTTTACTCTGTTGCCCAGGCTGGAGCACAATGGCATGCTCACAGCAAATCCAGCATTGACCTGCTGGGCTCGGGCAATCCTTCCACCTCAGCCTTCCAAGTAGCCAGAACTACAGACACGCACTACTGTGTCTGGCTAATTTTTTATTTATTGTAGAGATGAGGTCTTGCCAAGGTGCTCAGACTAGTCTCAAACTCACAGGCTCAGGTAATCCACTCACTTCAGCCTCCCAAAGTGCTGGGATGACAGGCTGAGCCACCGAGCCTGGCCTCCAGAAAATATTTCTAAAGCTCCTAGCCAATATCTCATATGTAGAAGATGCTGGATGAATAATAGTCTTTGCTAGTTTTGCCATTATTGCATGTGGGCCATTTAAAATTGTTTAAATGGCCTCTGGCATATCTCAACAAATCTCACTTTAAGAAAAAGGGCCATGCAATTTTTGATGGGAGATTCACACTGCACAATTCATTATTATTCTTTGTTTGAGTAGGGGTGGGGTTAAAAGGAGTGTGTAGGTTTTTTTCAGGTATTAAAGTTTCTTTATTACTTAAATAACCTGACAAGTAGTCACTGGACATTTCTCAGTGAAGCATGTCCAGGACATCCTGCTTGGACACATTCATGGCCCCTTGGTGTGCTGAGGATGAGACAGGCCCCA
>NW_007261445.1:1796-13770 GCF_000164805.1 Carlito syrichta
GTGGTGCTGGCCACTCATCCTCAGAGCCCAGGTCTAAGGCCAGCAGGCAAGTGGTCAGAGACCCACACAGTGTGCCTGTGGTGGTAGAACAACACAGCCCTCCAGGACTAAATAAGAAAACAAATGCCAGTGAGTATCAGAGCTGGAAGCTGCAAGTTTTTTTCCTGTGGTGTGGTTTTGAGGGGCTGGTTGGGCCTTTGCAGGGACATCAGCTGTTCATGGGATTTCCTCAGAGAGGCACTAAGCATTCTGCACATCTATATACACCATGCAATGCTGTCAGGGATTGCTGTCAACAGCAACTCCATCCTGCTCAACAAAACCAGCAGTTAGGACAAATCGCAACCTGGATGGTATTGTTGGCACCACAAGTATGGCCTCTCCAATAATTATTAATAAAGAAAAAAATGGAGACATACCATACCTAGGAATGCCCCTTTGTAAGTGTAGAGTGGGGCAACTCTTTGGAAAAATGCAAGATAGAATACTGAGTCAATGTGTGATGCTTTCACCTAGGACAGTGGGGTCTTAGAAGGTTGTGGCTGTTCTTTGAAAGTTGTTTGGAAACATGCATACCCATCTTGCTTTGCAGTGTTAACCACATTGGGGTGCTTAACAACTTGCTCATAATGACACCTTCCTCTGAATATCTGGTTAGTCATGAAACAGACATTTATAGGTCTGTGGACACATCTGTCTAGAAATTTCTACAATGCAGGCATGTGGATACACCTGAGTTATAAATCTATACTAGGGTACCAAGTGCCACTTTGTTTTTATATCAACTTTCCTTCCCTGGGTCTGACTTGGAATTTTGCAAAGTTTCAGAACAAAGTCATCTTAACCCAAAAGTTTTTCTATTCGCTCTATTCTTAACATTCCCGGTTGAGGAATAAGGACTAGCTCTTCCAAGCCTTTTCTCTCACATGTGACAAAGTGGTATGATGTACACAGATCATCAGATGAGTGAGCTTCCTTGAGTACAGACAGACGTTGTGGCCTCCCCATCAGTGGAAGAAGGGAATAAACAGAACAGTAATCTCACCATACTTATTCTTCTTTCATAGTCAGCATGCTTTAACATAACAAGAATATAAGTTGTGTACTCTCTTCCTCTTATCTCATGAGGGTGCATGGCTATGCAAAGTCTCTTAACAGTAGCTCAGTTTTTAAGGTCATTGCCTAAGCAAATATGCTTGTGGCATGTCTGTTGAACAGAATTTTACAAGGAAACACAAGCCAGAAAAACTTCAGACTGAGATAGGAGATCAAAGATCTCTATAAGGAGAACTGCAAAACACCAACAAAAGAAATTGTAGAGGACACAAACAAATGGAAAAACATCCTAAGCTCATGGATTAGAAAAATCAACATTGTTAAAATACCATATTACCCCAAATAATCTACAGATTCAGTCTAATTCTCATCAAAGTACCAACATAGTTTTTCACAGAATTAGAAAAAAAAATCCTAAAATGCATATGGAACCAAAAAAGAGCCGAATAGCTAAAACAATACTAAGCAAAAAGAACAAAGCTGGAGGTGTCACATTACCTGACTTCAAATTATACCACAAGACTGTAGTAACCAAAACAGCACAGTATGGGTGCAAAAGCAGACACATGGACCAGAGAACAGAAAAGAGAATCCCGAAATAAACTCAAACACCTACAGCCAACTGATCTTTGACAAAACATACAAAAACTTACACTGGGGAAAGAACACCCTGTTCAACAAATGATGCTGGAAAATTGGATAGCTACATGAAGAAAAATGAAACTTGATCCCTATTTCTTATCTTAACTCAAGATGGATTAAAAACTTAAAAGTCATACCTGAAACCATAAAAATCCTAGAAGAAAACCCTGGAAAAATTTTTCTGGGCATTGACCTAGGCAAATAATTTATGACTAAGATCCCAAAAGCAAATGCAACAAAACCAAAATTAAACAAGTGGGACTTAATTAAACTAAAAAACTCTGTACAGTAATAATAATAGATAGATAGATAGAGTAAATAGATAACCTACAGAATAGAAGATATTTGCAAATTACACATCTGAAAAATGACTAATATCCAAAATCTGCAAAGAACACTAAAAGAGTCAGCAAAAATTAAGCAAATATTCCCATTAAAAAGTGGGCAAATGACATGGACAGACATCTCTCAGAAAAGATGTACAAATAATCAACAAACATATGAAAAACTGCTCAGCCAGGCTTGGTGGCTCAGCCTGTAATCCTGCGCCTTTGGGAGGCTGAGGTGAGTGGATTGCCTGAACCTGCGGGTTCGAGACTCGCCTGGGCAGCGAGACCTCATCTCTACAATAAATCAAAAAATCAACTGGGCATGGTAGTGCATGCCTGTAATTCCAGCTCCTTGGAAGGCCGAGGCAGAAGGATCACAGGAGCCCAGCAGGTTGAAGCTGCAGTGGCTGGGAGCGGCCACTGCACTCCAGTCTCGGCGACAGAGTGAGACTGCAACTCAAAAAAAAAAAAAGAAAAGAAAAGAAAAAAGGTCAACATCACTCATCATCAGGGATATGCAAATTAAAACCACAATGAGAGACCACCTTACACCAGTCAGAATGGCCATTACTAAATAATTTTTAAAAAGAAAAACAATAGATGTTGGCATAGATGCAGTGGAAAGGGAATGCTTATATACTGTTGGTGTTAATACAACCTCTATGGAAATTGGTATGGAGATTTCTCCAAGAACTAAAAGTAGATCTACTATCCAATACAGAATTCCCACTGCTATGTATCTCCCCAAAGGAACAGAGGTCATTACAAAAAGTCACCTGCATCCACATGTTCATCACAGCTCAAAATACGATCGTAAAGATATGGAATCAACCTAAATGTCCATCACCTGATCAGTATATATATACAAGGGGTACCAAAAAATGTATACACATTTTAAGTCTGATATTTGCTCAAAAGATGGTGTTAGTCAAATGTATGATAGCACCACCATGTGACAGGCAGGACAATCAAAGATAATGGTGGAAGTATGGCTGGGCAAACATCACACTACACATTGCCATCGTAATTCAACTTTGAAACATAATACACAGATAACATCACTTAAAATGTGTATACTTTTTTGGCACACTGGTATATGGTATATATATATATATATATATATATCATATGCACAGCATGGAATACTATTCAGTCATAAAAATATGAACTAATGTCTTTGCAGCAACTTTGATGGAACTGGAGACCATCATCCTGAGTGAAGCAGAGCAGGAACAGCAAACCAAGCACCACACATTCTCAGCATCAGTGGGGGCTAAACTAAGGGGCAAAGGCCCAGAGAGTGGTCCAGCAGACATTGGAGAGGCAAGAGAGGGAGGGCAGGAAGAGATGGAGGGATGAAACATCACCTGTTGAGTATAGTGGGCACCGGTGGGGTGGTGGGTACCCTCATAGCCCAGATTTCTTCACCACTGTGCAGTGCATGCAGGTAATCAGAAATCATTTGTACTTGCTAAAGTTAGTGAAATAAAACAGAAAAGAAAAGAAGAGAAAGAAACCACTCCACACTGAGTCTCTGGCTGTCAGTGCTGGTCAAGTGTGCCTGTGGCTTCAGGGACCAATCCTGGTTTTCCATTGCTGTGATTGTCTTCCAAAGTCTGGATTCAGGGTCTGCCTTACATCTCTCAATGTTCAGGTGTTACTGTATTTCTTTCTTTTTTTGGGGGGGGGGAGTGGCATCTCACTTCATCATTCAGGCTGGAGTGCAGTGGCATGCTCACAGCCACCCCAGTGTTGACCTGTGGTCTCTGCCTCAGCCTTCCAAGTAGCTGGAACAACAGGCATGCGCTACCATACCTGGCTAATTTTTGATTTATTGTAGAGATGAGGTCTCATCAAGTTGCCCAGGTTGTTCTCAAACCCATGGGCACAGGTTATCCCCTCACCTTGGTCTCCCAAAGTGCTGGAATGATGGACTTGAGCCACTGCACCTGGCTGGGTATGGGTATTATTATTTTCAGTTGTTCAACTGTTGTTCATGTGATCTTATATCCACACACTAAACTGTCACGGGCTGGAAGACTCCATGCTACTGCTGCTCCTCCTTTCAAAAGGTGGTGGGCCAAACAAAATAAAGAGAAGCAAGCACAGGTCAGGTTCTTGTGAAGACCCAGCCTTTTTCTACCATGATGCCTGTCCTCTCACATCGCAGGCCAAGCCTGGTTCTCCTGCCATTCCCAAAGTTTCTTCATTTTGGAAGAGAAGGGGGTATATCTGAGTGTTGAGGTTGGAAAGATGGTGGTTTTGGAGAAGCAAAGGTGCAGACCTTAGAACTCAGCCCAGTTGCGCATTCTACAGGGGACTGTGCACTGGCTACTGTGAATTCAGGACTCATCATTCTGATGCCTCATTGTGGCTGTTCAGTCATCAAATAGAGGCTTTCCTTGTCCCTACCTATTTACACATCCTGTGGCAGCAGGAGGCTGTGTGGGCTCCTACATGAGGGTTGAGGCACTAACAGACCCGCAGGTGAGTTTGCCAGGAAATGTCTGTGGGGTGGCTGGGGACTGGGATAGAGCCATAAACGTGGTGGTCTGCACCCCCACCTTATGAAGGGAAATTAGTTGTCACATCTCAAAGCCTCAATCTGAAAAGGGAACACAAAATGTGGTATCTGAGCAGAGCACTAGACACCCTTGTTCATGGAAGGCGTTGGCCCTCGGCTGGCTGGTGTCTGCCTCCCAGTCTAGCTAGCGCTGCAGGATGTCACTGTGCCTGAGACACCATGCCAAATACATGGCCTCTATACACTTCACCGAGAACCACCGAGTCTGCCTTACCCACCCCTCCCACCTCCCATGGTCTGTGGGGGTCTTGTGATTGTGTCAAGTTCGTCATCTGGCCTCACCACCCAAGGTCCCTGGGACTGACCAACACCCTGTCCCTTCGGAGGGCTTCTCCCTCACCCACATGATACCAGACTCCATTGGGTGACACTATCAATGCGCCTCCACCCCAGCTCGCCACCCACCTTTTCTTGCTCCCCTCAGGGGCAGCCATCCATCAGCCTTTGCTGTCATGACTTTTTCCATAGAGACCCTTTGTGGTAACAGAGGTGAGAAGAGAGGTTCCTCGTGTTTCTTACTCAGAATGTCTCCCTTGCTCCCAAAGGTGTCATCCAAGGAGGGGCATTGGCTACCTCTCTGGAAGACAGGAGATCCTGCAGGTGTTAGTTACATGGTTTTCTCATCCCAGCTTTGGGATGGTGCGTGATGTCTATGTGCGAGACTGTGGAGGGTAACGGCTCTCCCCAGGGATATCCGTGTTCCCATCCCACCACCACTTCTCCTTATGATTTTGCTCTTCCAGCTGCACACAGCAAAACACTACCACAGCCATGACTCTACTGCCATCTTGCTGTTGTCATTATTCCTAAAAGTGATCACATGCAGGATTCACGGTCCTAGTGTCTGGCACAGTGCTGGGGACTTTACAGGGATGAGGGTCACTGTCCTACTCATTACACATGAGAAAACTGATACAGGGAGGTGTGGATTGGCAACTAAGGCCATCTAATGTTTAGGTCTGATAAGGGAGGCATTGGAGGCCAAGGTGGACCCCAGTACCATGAGTCACTCTGCCTTCCCAACAGAATATCCCCTGCCTTCCAGCCAAGACCACAGACATACAAAAGGAAACAGTCAGCCAAACACAAAAGCTGCCACGTGCATGGAGGGTGACTGGCTTCATCAATAACAAGTGCCTGCTCCTGGAATGGGCATGCCTGATGAAGTCAGAGCTGTAGCGTCCCTGGGGGTGATTGTGGGCAACTGCAGCCAACACATCAGAATTAAATCTGCACCTGCAGCCTGGTACCCTGGGCCAGCGGGGCACACACATTTTCAAAGGTGTAAAATTCGTGAGGCTGCAAAGCATTAAATGGACACTTTTTCCGGTGCCTCCCACCTGGATTCCCGCCAGACTGTTACTCACCTCTTGGACAGGGCCACAGCAGAGACCCCTGAATAGTCAAGGCTCAGGAAGGCCCTTGGCTGGGCTCATAGGGGACATAGAAAGCTGGCGGGCCCAGTGGGTAAAGGATGGGTGCTGGGAACCTCTTTGCATCTCTCCTTCCTCAAAGACAGGATGAAGGAGTTTATGTGGGTGCTCTCTCCCTCGGGCCAGACTTCGGATCAAATGCTGGACTAGTGGAAGTTGGCCTCATTCTTGGGTAACTTTTATCTCAAGAGCATTTCAGGTCAGGCACAGTGGCTCTCATCTGTAATCCCAGCACTTTGGGAGGCCTAGGTGGGAGGATCCTTTGAGGCCAGCAGTTTCAGACCAGCCTGTGGAACATAGCGAGACCCCATCTCTACATTTTTTTTTAAAACAAGGCAGGCTTGGTGACACACACCTGTAGTCCCAGCTACCCAGGAGGCTGAGGTGGGGGGGTCGCTTGAGTATAGGTGATTGAGGCTGCAGTGAACTATGATTGCACCACCGCACTCCAGCCTGGGCAACACAGTGAGACCCTGTTTCAAAAAAACAAAACAACAATTTGTCAGCAGAAACATCCATTGCCAGATTGTTCAATGTATTGATTCCATTAAGTTTTCACAGTACAGGTTGTGGCCTGTTCTCCCTTCTCGAAACATTATTTTCAGAAGACAAGCTCATCCATGTAGCCTCATGAGTAAGGGATTCCAAACTAGCCTGTAATTGTAGGCTACAAGCCACACCACTCCTTCCTGTCTAGCCCAGCCCTTTGATTGGTTGCATGTTAAAGTCTCTTTCCTTGTTTGTGTGGGCTGTGCATTATGTCTCTCTGGGTGATACAGTACGGCATAGGACATCCCTTCCCTCTTCTGAACCATGCCTCCCATTGTGATGGAAGATGCTTGAAGCTGGGAGCTCTCTGATGGAAGATGGATATGACAGGGAAGGAAAACTCTAGAAACAATTCTCCCTAGGAAGCTCTTCTTTGATGTGTGGCAGATGAAAGTACTTTAATTGCGGGCAGATGTGAAAAGCTAAATTATTCTGGAAGAATGCGTTTGCTTAAAAGTTGTAAGATGGTGGGTAACCACAATTTTAAACAGAGAGGAGCGAGAATGGTATAAATGCCACATATCCACCCCAGACTGACAGTTGCTAACATCATCTCATATCCTCCTTACAGTTTTATTAAAAGAAATGAAATATTGCAGATAAAGTTTGATTCTTCAGTATGGTGAAAGTTCACCCTCAGAAACAAAGAAAATTCCCTTTGATCTCTGATCCATATGTAAGCTATAGCTTCCACAATTCTCTGTGTTCTATCTATCACCTATTGATGTATCCCTCCTCTATTAATCTGTGATCTGTCATCTATCTATCTATTATCTCTCTGTCCATTTATAATTCTGCTGTGTCTATCAAACATCTTTCCAACATCTATCATAATGTATTTATTTATCATCTATTATCTATATAATCTTCATTTGTCTACCTATCCATATATTATCTATTTATCTACCATCTAGCCAATCTAACATCTACCTATCTCATCTATTTATGTATCTGTCTATGACCTACTTATCTGTCATCTATGAATCATCCATCTAATCTATCATCTACCTAATCTATTATGGAAGGTAGATGATGGAAGATGGTGTGTGACAGTCAAAGACACTCTATGAGTGTGGGACAGTCACTCTACCTGGGTGGGTCTGGCTCTCTGATGCTTATGTCCAAGTCAGGTTCTCAACCTAGCTCTTCTGATCCAGGGCTTTTGTGTTATTATGAAAATCCATCTGAGACAGAGGCATCTTGTCACTTCCATCCTTGTCCTGTACATCGCTTCACCATCCCATGCAGATGAGAGCTACTCAATAAACATTTGTGGTTTGAACCAAGAGGGGATGGCAGATAACGAGAAATAACAAGAAGTGGGTAACATGTGGTGTCAGAATTGTTTTATTAGATCACTGAATCAGAAAGGTCTCAGGAATTGTGTGTGCAGATAGACCACAGGAGAATAAAAATTCTACCAAAATTTATTTTGAAAGAGAGGTGTTTATGTTCCCTTGCCGCCCCCCTCTTTCTTATCTCACATGGCTTTGAAGCACCAGCTGCAACCCCTGTTCCAAGTGGAAAAGTCATCTCCTTGATCTCCTCCATTTCAAAAAATGCTTAATAGGCTCACTAACCCTTTGGAGCAGTTGGGGTGCTCTTGGCATATCAGTATTCTTCCTGCTTCTGACCTCGATCCATATTCTATTTCTTTCATGCCAACTGAAACATGAAGTGGGCAGCACATTTCCTAACATCACACATGCCTCAACCCAGTGGTGACCATCTGTGAAAAAGCTCATTGACATCTTTGGCTTGTGTATTTCAGAGCCTGCTCTGAGTCTGCTCTCTGGGGCTCATCATAGCATCTGTCATGTAGACTTTGGAGTGTTTCTGTTGTTTCATATTGGGAGCTGATGAACAAGACTTGAGATTTTCTCTCTACTTCTTTATCTGCTTTTGTGTTGTAGCTTTTGATTTGCCCCAAACAGCAGGAGGAACGCTGCCAAACTTGGTGTAGAAACACAGAAACTATGCATGATAAACCAAAGTAAGGGCAAAAATATGAGGCCTTCCTGCTCTCTTTGTAGGTAAGACCATTGGTGTCTGAATCATTTGATTTACAAGGTGATGTCAAAAAGGTACCTGTTTTGTGTTTTTATGCGTATGTGTGTGAATCAATAGTCAAAAAAATCGATAACTATCCTAAACATAGCAAGTATGGTCATTTTTGCATGTAATTAGTTGTTTTATGCATAAATAACTTTATTCTGGCCTGCCACATTTTATCATGACAGAGCGTCTCTGTCATCTTAATTTTAGAATCCGTGCTAGGATTATTTTATCACTTATCTGCTCATCTGATTAGTTTGCCCTGTAATCATCTAATACTATTATCAGCTTTCATTGCGTCATGATTTAGTTACATGAAAACTGCAATTAACTGTAACTAAATTATTAAGATTAAATTTCATTTCTGAATTTGGCTTTGGAACAAAAAGACTCAAAAATAAATTTATATCAGAAATAAAAAATAATAATTTCACAGCTTCTGAAGTTAAATCTAAGTAACTTTGCCCTAAATGATGACACCTTAGCTCAATTAATCAAATCCACATTGAGTTTTGGTCACTAGTTACTTTATAATAATGAATAATTTACAGACACTATCTTATTCTATATTTTTCAAGTCTTACAATATTGGCTGAGCAACTGTCATGCAGATGTTCTGTAATAGTGTACAGACTCATTGCAATACGAGTATTTATGTGATGTAGAAACTTCATCTACATGAAACTTCATCTGCATGTAAACTTCATCTATATCTAAACCACCACTCACTGAGCATAGAGAGAGTTTCAAAATAAGCAGAGGATTCCTGGCAACTGGCTATCCTCAGTAAAGATGATGAGATACTAACCTTCCTCAATTGAGGGCAGATGACCATGGAAGAAGCAGCATCATCTCCACTTCCCCAAGTAGCCATAGTTACCAGTGACCGGCCTGCTCAGTGGGTCATGGCCTCAGCTGCCACGTCCTCCTTATTCTCACCATGGGGACAGGGTGATAACAGGGTGGCCTGCATCAACCCTGTCCACTCCCAATTCACAGGCGGCACCAAGACACTCAAACACACACCAGAGCCTAACAGGGGAACTTACGATGTCTTCTCCTGGAGGGGAGTTACAAGGTTAACAAGCAGCTGTGGGAGTGATGCAGGATGGCATCCAGGGTGAATTGAGATTCTTTAGTTGACTTTCATTTTTCTGCATCCCAGTTTCTTCCTCCTTTATGAGGAGATGATAGTGTACACCTCAGAGGATGGTGGGAACTCACAGAGAGGATGGAAAGTACCAGAACAGGTTGGTTATCACAAGCCAGTCCTTCAAACACCCTGCTCCCGGGATCATTTTTCTGACTGTGCTAGGATTTTGATTTGAATGACCATATTTAATCCCTACACTGCTAAGTTTGATTATAAATTTCATTTTACATGTAAAGAAACCAAAGTATAAAGAAGCATGATAATTGGAAGATATATAATGGTTAGGCTGAGATAAAATCAAACTAAGTGGAGAAGCTGGGGCTGAGCTGAGATTAACCCCCAGGACACTGAGGCTCTGCCCCACCATATCCCAAAGACACACCTGCTATCAGGACCACAAAGGGTTCAACCATCACGCACCTCTTGCCATCCCACCTGGTGGGGAGGTCTTCAGGTTCCTCCACTCAAAGGCAGAGAGGTGCTCCTCTGGCAGGAAACGGAGCTTTCCTAACACACAAAGGCCTCCCTCCATGTGGGCTTTGTTCTATCAGTGGAGGGGCTGGATTAAGCCCTGGACTGGGAGATCAAGCTCTTGAGGAGCATAGGTGCACCTTGTTTTATTGACTTTCGTGTCACTGCTCTGCGCAGGTACTGCATTTCTTACAAATTTTAGATCAAGCCAGCCTTGCATCATGCAATCCTGTGGGTACGATTTCTCCAACAGTCTGTGCTCACTTCATATCTCTGTGTCTCATTTTGAAAATTCTTATAATATGTCAAACTTTTTCATTATTAGTATATATCCAGTATTGTTATATATCCAGTAATCAGTGGTCTTGGATGTCACTACTGCATTGTTTTGGGTGCCATGAACCACACCCATATAAGACAGTGAACTTAATCAATAACTGTGGTGTGGGTTCTGACTGTGCCACTGAGTAGCCATTTCCCTGTCTCTCTCCACTGCTCAGGCTCCCTATTCCTGAGACACAATAATATTGAATTAGGCCAATTAATAACCCTACCATGGCCTCTGTGTTTCAGGGAAAGGAAGAGTTGAATGTGTCTCACTGTAAATCAAAAGTTAGAAAAGATAGAGCTTAGTGAAGAAGGCATGTCCAAAGCCAAGAGAGGCCAAAAGTCAAAATAAGCTGAAAATAAGATCTCCTGGGCCCAACATTCAGCCAAGTTGTGAGTGCAACGTAGACATTCTTAAAGGAAATCGAAAGTGCTACTTCTGAAAACACAAAACACAAGCAGGATAAGGAGGTGGAACAGCCTTACTACTGACACGGAAAAAGTTTTAGTGATCTAGACAGAAGATCAAACCAGTCACAACATTCTCTTAAGCCAAAGCTTAATCCAGAGCAAGGACGGAACTCTTGAACTCTCTTCAACTCTATGAAGCAGAGAGAGCCGAGGAAACTACAGAGGAAAAGCTGGAAGCTAGTAGAAGTTGTTTAGTGAGGTTGGAGGAAAGGGGTCATCCCTAAAGTTCAAAAGGACAGGCTGACTCTCTTATGGGGGCTCATGCATGTGGCTGATGGCTTAAAGTTGAAGCCAGTGCTCATTTACCATTCTGAAAATCCCAGGACTCTTCAGAGTCATGCAAAATCTCAGTCCCATCACTACACAGTAGGTCTCTGTAGCAAACATGCATGTGCACTCCCTGAATCTAAAATAAAAATGGAAAAAGTAACCAACCAACCAAACAAAAAAGATGATGCAAAATCTATTCTGCCTGTGCTCTGTAAATGGAACAGCAAAGCTAAGAGACAGCACATCTATTTCTAGCACATCTATTGAGTATCTGAAGTCCACTGTTGAGACATACTGCTCAGGGAAAAAAAGAATTATTTCAAAATATTCCTGCTCATTGACAAAGTACCTGGCCACCCAGGAGCACTCATGGAGATGGACAAGGTGATTGATGTTATTTTTGAGAACACAGCATTCATCTGCAGCCCATGGATCAAGGAGTGATTCTGACTTTCCGGTCTTATATTTAAGACATACATTTAAGACATACATTTTGCAAGGTAATAGCTTGCATAGTTAGCAAGTCCTCAGACAGACCTAGGTAAGGTATACTGAAAACCTTCTGGAAGGGATTCACCACTCCAGATGTCATTAAGAGCATTTGCTATTTATGCGAGTAGGTCAACATTAAGAG
>NW_007261446.1:0-9407 GCF_000164805.1 Carlito syrichta
TTTTTTTCCCTTTTTTTCTTTGAGCCAGTGTTTCTCTCCATCACTCAGCCTGGAGGGAGTTGCCTTTCTCCAGCCACCACAGACTCGTCCCACCGGCTCTGACAAGACTTTCCCCAGCCTTCTGAGGAATGGGAAATACAGGTATGCACTAACACGCCTGGCTCATTTGTGATGGAGGGTAGAGATGAGGACTTGCCAAGGTTCCCGGGTGCATCTTGGCCTATGGTATCAGGCCATCTGCTGGCCGCAGCCTCCCAAAGTGCTAGGATGAAGAGGCTGAGCCCCCGAGTCCAGTCTTGATCCTTCATTGAAAATGAACCAGAAAGCCTGGAACGGCGACCCACGCCTGGAATCCCAGGACTCTGGGACTCCAAGGTTGGAGACTGACTGGAAAGAAGGAGCCCAAGGTCAGCCCAGGCTATGCAGTGAGACCCCGTCTCCGCACCCATCCTAACAGGGATCTGGGGTTGATTTGCCGGTCATCCCAGCGACTCTGGAGGCTGAGACCGGAGGATCACCAGAGCCCATGATTTTGAGACTGGCAGTGAGCAACAGTCGTGTCCCCAGGCTCCAGCCTGGGCCACAAAGCCAGACCCTGTCTCCAAAATATGAGAATCGTACACAGATTCCCAACTTTGCATGGTGTTTTCACAGGATGACTGGATTTTTAGCCAGGAAAAATGGGAAGGGGGGAAAGAAATGTTCCTGATGAGAGATGTGTCCCTGGTCTTTCTTGGTGGAATGTCCTTGTTGCCGAATTGGATGATCAACCTGCCTGGGGCACATTTCTACCCCCGTGAGGAGAGATGGCAGGAAGCCAGCCAGGGAGCCTCAGGAAATGGCACACCAAAGCGGGGGCAGCCATGGGAGGGGTTCCAACCAGAGGGTGCCTAGCATGGGGGACTCTCATATGTGGGGAGGTGGCAGGGAAAGGACTGAGGGAAGAAGGTTTGCAGAAGAATGGATCCACTTGGTGACACTTTTTCTCTTTCTTTCTTTCTTTCTTTCTCTCTCTCTCTCTTTTTCTTTCTTTCTTTCATTTCCTCTCTCCCTCTTTTGTTCCCCCACAAGGTAGTCCTGGCTGCTCTCAAACTGCCCAATTGAGGCCTTCCTTTCTGCCCCGGCCTTTAAACTGCTGCAATCACAGGCTTTCCATTTGTTCAACATCCTGATCTTCCTTCCTGTTCTTGAACTCTGGGCTTGAAGTGATCTTCCCGCCGAGACCTGCCCTTACCCCAGGTTTTTTGGGGTTTGCTTGAGGTCGAGGTGGGGGCTTGCTATGGTGCCAGCAGGTCTCGATCTCCTGGGCTCCGTTCAACTTACCATCTTGGCCTCCCCAAGTACAGAGGAGACAGTCATGAGACACCCGGCCATCCCTGCCACCCCTAAGATTTAAAAGTCGTGCTCTCTCTTTCCCAGAGGTGGCCCCTGGGAGGAGTGTCTGAGTCACCACTGGGGAATGAGGCAGGCAGAGGGGTGGGCGCCCAGGTGGAGACATGCCCCTGCACCAGGCACTCCTCCCTGGTAAGGCTCAGTGGGTGACTCTGCCTGCACTCTCTGGGGACCCGGGTCATCAGAAGGTAGTGGGCCTTAAGATGGTGCCCTGAGAGGGAAGTTGAGGAGGCATGAGGTAGCTCACACCTGTCATCCCAGTGCTCTGGGAGGCTGAGATGAGAGGGTGACCTGAGCCCCCAGGTTTCGAGACCAATTCAGGCATCTTGGGGAGACAACCTCTCCAAGAAGCCAAAAAATGAACGTGGTGACACACACCTGACATTCCAGCCACTTGGAAGGCTGGGGCAGGAAGATCGCGGGAGCCCAGCCATTGAAAGCCATGGTGGTCAAGAGTGGGTCCCCTGCTCCAGCCTGGTGACAGAGCGGGACTCTGACTCATAGCAGTATTACCAACTCACCACCACCATCAAATCCACAGGCTGGGCTCATGGGATCAGCACAGCATCCCAGGCCTTTGGAGGCCCAAGTGAATGTATGGCCTGAGCCTGAGGGTTCAACAGCAGCCTGGGACATGGGGCAAGACCTTGTCTCAGCCATCAAAAATAAATTTAAAGATTATCTGGGTGTGGTGGAGCAGGCCTATGTTTCCAGCCACTTGGGGGTCAAGGCAGGACGATCACCTGAGCCTGGCAGGTGGAGTCTGTGGTGGCCATGAGCATGTCCCTCACTTTGGCCTTGGCAACAGAGCAGGATTCCGATGTCAAATAATAATATCACCAGCACCACCACCACCACCATCCTGACACCCAGTGTGAGGAATCACCCTCAGGAATGGGAGAGGAAAAGGCACTTTCCAACCTGTTGTATGTGGGATATTTCAAAGGTGGCCACTGGGCACGTCCTTTCTGCACATTTGGCCACATGCCCCAGAAGGCCAGCCTCCACCCTTCACACTCGTGACCCATGGCAAAGATGCGTTTGAGTTCACAGAACAAACGGCCCAATCTAGGGTGGTCTTCAGGCACAGAGTGATCCAGGGAATCCCAAAACTCCGCTGCCATCCCAGGTCCAGTTGCCAGTCTGTCACCTTTGGGTGGGGGGATGACCCCTTCTTCTCCTGATCACTCCATCCTCCCCCACTCACTTTGACGTTTCCCTGGGGAGCAGTTACGCCCATCATGATGCAAGTGGGAGGCATGTTTCTTGTCACTGGAGTCTCTGTCAGTGGAGCAGGAGTGAGGTGGCACGATTGTGTCTTCTGGGTCTTTGAATTGAGGGCCTCAGGTGATCTTCCCTCCTCACCCCCAGAGCAGCTGGGACTCCAGGGCCCAGCATGCCTGACTCAATTTTGGGTACCTCTCACGGATTCAAGGTCTAGCCAGGTTGCCTGGGCTGGTCTGCAACCCCAGGGTTCAGGCAGGTTTCTGCCATGGTCTCCCATGGCCTGGGCTGACAGTCTTGAGCCATGGTGCCCAGCCTGGACTCATACATTCTGTTGGCAGGGCAACACATAAGCACACCCCAGGATGGAGGCCACTGCATACTTTGTAGCTAGGAACCTGGGCACCACCACGTGCAACCTGAGTGTTTGTGTTCCAGGGAGTGATGAGGTCTCACTACGTTGCCCAGGCTGGTCTCAAACTCCCAGGCTCCATTGGTTCCCTGTCTCGGCATCCCAAAGCCACAGCCTGATTGTAGGTCGATCCACTGTCTTTCCAAAACTCTACACCCAAGGCTGTGTCCTCCTTCCCGAATGATCTCTCTCTGTTCACGATGATCCCAACCCCAGTCATAAATGGATGCTCTTATTTTCTTTCCTTTTCTTTGAGTCAGAATCTCACTATGTTACCCAGGCTGGTGAGCAGTGGCTTGCTCCCAGCAACCGCAGCCTTGACCCACCAGGCTCCAGCAAGCCTTCTCCCTGGCCTATGGGGAGCTGGAACAACAGGCATGTGCCTGCCTTCCTTCCTTCCTTCCTTTCCTTCCTTCCTTTCTTTCTTTCTTTCTTTCTTTCTTTCTTTCTTTCTTTCTTTCTTTTCTTTTCTTTTCTTTCCTCTATGTTGCCCAGGCTGCTCTCAAACCACCCAAATTGGGATATCCTCTTGGCCTTTTCCTCTGAAACTGCTGTGATCACAGGCTTTCCTTTTGGTCGGCATCCTGGTCCTCCTGCCTGGTGTTGAACCCTGGGCCAGAGATGATCCTCCCACCAGGCCTGCCCTCACCCATGGTTTTCTGGATTTTTCTTGGGATCGAGGTGGGGGCCTGCTATGCTGTCCAACCTGGTCTCTAACTCCCTGGCTCCAGCCATCTTCCCGTGTCAGCCTCACAGATTGCCAAGGAGACAGGCGTGAGTTGCCAGACCTTCCCTGCTCCCCTGATGATTTGAGACTAACGCCCTTCCTTTCCCAGAGGTGGCCCTTGGGAGGAATGTGTGAGTACACTCTGGAGAATGAGGCGGGTGGAGGGGTGGGTGCCCCAGTGGTGACATGCCCCTGTGCCAGCTGCTTTCCTCAGGGATGGCTTGGTGGGTGACTTCGGCCATGCTCCTTGGGTTCCCAGGACTTTGGAAGGCAGCAGGCCTCACAGTGGAGCCCAAGATGGCTGTGGAGCCCAGCGCAGGGGCTCACACCTCTCATCCTGTGCTCTTGTAGGCTGAGGTGAGAGGATGGCCTGAGACCCCAGGTTCAAGACCAGACCAGGCACCTTGGCGAGACCTCATCTCTAGAAGAAGCAAAAAAAAGTGAGCTGAGCGTGTTGGTACACACCTGTTGTTCTGGCCACTCGGGAGGCCACGGTGAGAGGATTACTGTAACCCAGCCTATGGAGGCCATGGTGGCCGAGAGCAGGCTCCTGGACTCCGGACTTGGATTCTGTCTCATAATAATAATACGAACCACCACCACCACATCCCAGACTCAGGGGCTCAGCATGGCATCCTGACCTTTTGGAGGCCCAGACAAGTGGACAGCCTGAGCCTGCAGGTTTGTCAAGAGCCTGGAACACTGGGTGAGACCTCATCTCAGCCATCAAAATTAAATCCAAATATTAGCAGGGTGTGGTGGCACAGGCCTGTGGTTCCAGTCACTTGGGGGACCGAGGCAGGAGGTTCGCCTGAGCTCAGCAGGTGTAGTCCACGGTGGCTGTGAGCATGCCCCTGCATTCCATCCTCGTTGACAGAGTGGGATTCCAACTCCAAATAATAATAATCAGCACCACTACTACCACCATCACCACGGCCACCCAGCCCGAGAAGTCATCCTCAGGGATGGGAGAGAAATAGGGGCTTTCCGGCCTGTCATTCATGGGATATTTCAATGGTGGCCACCAGGCATGTTCATCCCATGCCTTCAGCCAAGTGCCCCAGAAGTCCTGCTTCCACCCTTCAGACTTGTGCCCCAAGGCAAAGACGCCTGTGAGGCCACAGAACAGACAGTCTCCACTTAAGGTGGCCTTCAGGCACAGAGCGATCAAGGATATCCATCAACATCACAGTCAGCCCTGGTTCCAGTTTCCCAGTCTGCCACCTTCAGCCGGGGACAGGGTCCCTTCCTCTCCCGATCACTCCATTATCCCCCTCCCAGGCATACTTTTCCTTGGGGAGCCATGGATAAACTTTGTGACTCACTTGGGAGGTGTCTTCTATGTCGCCAGAGTCTCTGTAGGCCAGGTTTGGGTGCAGTGGCATGATTGTGGCCTCCGGGGCCTCGACCTATGGGACTCAGAATCAGAGCTCAGGCTGCAGGGTGGTGGATCACTCCTGGTCACCACAGACTAGGCCCGCAGGGCTCTGGTGAGCATTGCCCTGGCCTTCCGAGGAGACTGAAAACAGGTGCACACCACCATGCCTGGCTCATTTGGGATGGAGGGTAGAGATGAGTTCTCACCAAGTTGTCCAAGTGGGTTTCGGTCCTTGGGCTAAGGCTGGCCACAGGCCTCTGCCTCTCAAAGCGCTGTGATGATGAGGCTCAGCCCTCGAGCCTGACCTCAATACTTCATCAAAAACGAACCAGAAGTCCTGCCATGGCGGCCCATGCCTGGAATCCCAGTGGTCTGGGAGTCCGAGGTGGGAAGTGGTCTGGAGCCTAGTAGCCCAATGTCAGTCGGGACCATTCAGGGAGCCTGCCTCCGCCCCCATCCAAACATTGGATCTGGGGTTGTGGTGCCAATCTTCCCGGCCACTCAGGAGGCTAATGTGGGAGGATCACCGAAACCCCTGATTTCAAGGCTGGCAGTGAACGATGGTAGTTTCCCTGGTCCCAGCCTGGGCCACAGACTCAGAGACTGTCTCCAAAAACTTCATAATCGTACAAAGATTCTCAACTGTGCATGGTTAGTTCACAGGGCAACTGGCTTTAGAGCCAGGAAAAGTGGATTTGGATTTGGGGGGAAAGAATTGTCCCTGGGTGAGGGAAGTGTCACTGGCCTTTCTTTGTTGAAGGTCCTCCTTGCTGAGTGGGTGGGTCGAACTGCCTGGTGCACATTTCTCCCTCATAGAAAAGAGTCAACAGGAACCTGGCCAGGGAGCCTCGGGAACTCCGACACCAAAGGTTCAGCAAAGGGGGGGCAGGAATTTGCCGAGCTTTGGGGACCCTCACATGTGGGAGTGGGCAGGGTTGAATGCCTGAGGGCAGAAGGCTTGCAGGAGAATGGATTTCTTTCTTTCTTTCTTTCTTTCTTTCTTTCTTTCTTTCTTTCTTTCTTTCTTTCTTTCTTTGTTTCTTTTCTCTTTCTTTTTTTCTCTTTCTTTCCTTTATTTCTTCTTCCTCTCTCCCTTTCTTCCTTTCTTTCTGTCTTTCTTTCTATCTTTTCCCTCCTCACTTGGTTGTCCAAGCTGCTCTCAAACTGGCCAACTTGGGCCATCCCCTCTGCCTGTGCCTCCCAAACTGCTGTGATCATAGCTTTCCATTTGGTCGACCTCCTGGTGTTCTTGCCTGGTGTTTAACTCTGGACAAGAGGCGATGCTCCTGCTGAGGACTGCCCTCACCCAAGTATTTCTGAGTTTTGGTTGTGGTCGAGGCAGGTGCTTGCTATGGTGCCCAGCCTGGTCTCGAGGTCCTGGGCTCTGGCCATCCTCACGTTTTTGCCTCCCTGTGTGCCAAGGAGACAGGCGTGAGTCGCCTGACCACACTTGCCCCACTGGAGGTTTGAGAGTGAAGCTCTCCCTTTCCCTGAGGTGGCCCATGGGGGGAGCAAATGGGTCCACCCTGGGGAACAAGATGGGAAAAGGGGTGGGCACCCAGGCAAATACATGTCCATGTGCCAGGCACTACCCCCAGTGAGGGCTAAGCAGGTGAATCCAGTCGCCCCCTCCAGGGTCCCAGGTCATTGGAAGGGAGTGGGCCACATGGCAGGGTCTCACGAGGGGTTTGGATGCTGGGAGTGGAGGCTCACACCTGTCATCCTGGCACTCTGGTAGGCCGAATCAAGAGGTGGCCTGAGTCACTGGGTTTGAGATCAGCCCAGGCACCTTGGCGAGACCTCATCTCTACAAGAAGCCAAAAGAAATGAGCTGAGCTTGGTGGCAAGGGCCTTTCATTCTAGTCATTCAGGAGGACGTGGTGGGAGTAGCATCGTAGCCCAGTTGTTAGGGGCCATGGTGGCCAAGTACTGGTCCTTGTGCAACAGTGTGGAACTCCGACTCAGAATAATAATAACTACCACCACCACCACAACCACAGGCCTTGCTCAGGGGCCCAGCCTGGCATCCTGTCCCTTCGGAGGCCCAGGCAAGTGGATGGCCTGAGCCTGAAGGTTCGACACCAGTCCGAGACACAGGGTGAGGACTCGTCTCAGCCATCAAGCATATATCTAAAGAATAGCTGGGTGTGGTGGTGCAGTCCTGTCATTCCAGCCACTCTGGGGCCGAGGCAGGAGGATCACCTGAGCCTCGCAAATGGAGTCCACAGTGGCCGTGAGTGTTCCCTTGTGCTCTGACATGGGCAACAGAGAGGGATTCTGAATCTAAATAATAATCACCACCACCACCTTCACCACTGCCACCCAGCACGAGGAGTCACCCTTAGGGATGGTAGAGGAAAAGGCACTTTCTGGCCTATCATTCTTGGGAAGTTTCAATGGTGGTCATTGGGAACATCCATCCCACACCTTTGACTACATGCCCCAGAAGGCCTGCTTCCACCCTCCACATTCGCGACCCACAGAAATGACGTGTGTGAGCTTAAGGAACCTACTTCCCCAGGATAAAGTGGCCATCAGGCACAGAGCAATGAAGGTGATCTGCCAAAGCTGTGGTGAACCCAGGTTCCGGTCTCCCTGTCTTCCAACTTCAGGCATGGGGAGGGCCCCTTACTCTCCTGATCACTCTATCATCTCCCACCCACACGGACCTTGCCCTTGGGAGCCATGGAGCCCGTCGTGATGCACATGGGAGGTGTCTTTTGTGTTGCTGGAGTCTCTGTTGGCCGGGCTTGGGCACGACGGCACGATTGTGGCTCCCGGGGCCTTGACCTGCAGGGCTAAGGCGGTCCCCCAGGAGCCGGGACTCTGTAAGCCATCACACCTGACTCAGTTTTGGGGACCTCTTTCTGAGATGAGGTGGGGTCACTTCACCCGAGCTTGTCTCCAATCCCTGGGCTAAGTCAACCCCCGTCTCAGCCTCCCAGGTAGCAGGACTGATGGCTATGAGCCACGGTGCCCATCCTGGACTTGCAGGTTCTGTTGGCAGGGGCAACGCAAAGGAACAACCTGGGACAGAGGCCACAACATCCCGTGAAGCCAGAACCCTGAGCGCCAACACTCGTGACTCCAGTGTTTGCATTCCAGGGAGTAAGAAGATCTTGCTACATGGACCAGGCTGGTCCAACTCCCGGAATCAAGCGTTCCCCAATGCGGCCTCCCAAACAACAGCTGGATTGTCTGCAGATCCACCATCTTTCGGGTCTTCTAGGCCCAAGCCTGGGGCCTCCTTCTCAAATGATCTCTGTCTGTTCACCATGATCCCAACTACATACAGAAATGGATGTGCATATTTTTTTCCTTTAATCTTTTTTTTCTTTGAGCCAGAGTCTCACTCCATCACCCAGGCTGGAGGACAGTGGCTCACTCCCGGCCACTGCAGCCTCAGCCCACTGTGCTCTGGTGAGGCTTTACACGCCTTCAGAGAAGATGGAATGACAGGCACGTGTCACCACACCCAGCTCACTTGGGATGGGGGTAGAGCTGAAGTCTCTCGAGTTACCCTGGTGGGTCTTGGACTGCAGACTCTGGCTGGCTGCTGGACTCAACTTCCCAAAGCGCGGGGTTGACGAGGCTGTGTCTCCAAGCCCAGCCTCAAAACTTCATCGAAAAGGTACCTGAAGGCTTGGCACGGCAGCCAACGGCTGGAATTCCAGTACTCCGGGATGCCGAGGTGGGAGGATGGTTGGAGCCCAGGAGCCCAAAGCAGGCCTGGGCCACGCAGGGAGACCCTGTCTCCACACCTATCCAAAATAGGGGGTCTGGTGTCACTGTGCCCGTTGTCTAGGCCACTCCGGAGGCTGAGGCAAGAGGATCACAGGAACCCACAATTTCTAGCCTGGCAGTGAATGTCAGTCATGTTCTCAGGTCTGGGCCACAGAGCCATACCTTCTCCAAAACATCAGAATCGTATACAGATTCTCAAATTTCATAGGGTTTTCACAGTGCAACTGACTTTAGATCCAGGAAAATTGAATTGGGGGTAAGAAATGTCCCCAAGTGAGTGATGTGTCTCCCATTATCTTGGCAAAAGGTCCTCTGCCGGGTAAGAGGGTCAGCATGCCTGGGACACATTTCTCATCTCGGAGAGGAGAGCTGGCACAAACCCAGCCAGGGAGCCTCAGGAACTCCCGCACCAAAGTGGGGGCAGCCATTGAGGGGGTGTTGGGCCTGGAAGGTGCCGAGCTTGGGGAACCCTCACATGTGGAAGTGGCTGAAGGCAGAAGAATTCCAGGAGAATGGATTTCTTTTTCTTG
>NW_007261447.1:0-6822 GCF_000164805.1 Carlito syrichta
AAGGAGGTCCTTCAGATTCCTGCCACTGTCCGTTCTTCTGGTTGACTCAACTTAGGTCCAATACTTAATCACATTTTCCAGTTTTTGCAGGCTCTTTAGCAAAAGCTGTGTTTCAGGGCATCTGCCTGTTTGAAAATATCAGATATCCAACCCAGACCTAACTGTGCTTCTTGACCCGTAATGAATGTGTTTGAAGACCAGGCCATGAAACCCAGTATAAAACACAAGAGTTTCAGGGCCAGCACCGGTCGAGGACCCTGAGGCCGCCTATGCAGATTTCTTGACCACAGGATCTTCACTGCCATCTTGAGATTCTTTCTTGAAGAGCTCTTTGATTTCTTTCTTTATGCCACCTGAAGCGTCTTTTAATTTGCCTTTTGAATTTTCTTGTTCAACAGATTTTGAAGTGCAATTTATTTTTTTGAGTTGAAGTCTCACTCTGTCACCCAGGCTGGAGTGCACTGGCACACTCATGGCCACCCCAGCATTGACCTGCTGGGCTCTGGTGATCCTTCCAACTCAGCCTTCCCAGTAGCCAGAACTACAGGTACAAACTACCATGCCCAGTTAATTTTTTTATTTTACTGTAGAGACGAGGTCTTGCCAAGTTGCCCGGGTTGGTCTCAAACCCGTGGACTCTGGCAGTCCACTCGCCTCTGCCTCCCAAAGTGCTGGGATTACAGACTGAGCCACCAAGCCCGGACTGAAGTGAAAATTTGAATAAAGAGGGACAAGCAGTTTTCAGAGAAAGGCAGTGCCTATGAGGTTTTCACATTTGCCTCACAACAAAAGGCTAACAGGAAGAGCTTCCTTTTGCTGAAATATGTTTATGATTTTTCTGTCTAAGGTTACGTGAACTTTAAAACAAAGTTTTGGGAAAAATGTGCCATTTTCCTCCAGGAGTTGCTTTTCTTTCCTTAGTGGTTACTGTGTTTCCTGCACATATTAAACTCAAGTGCTGGGGAACCTGGAGGCAATGGGACCACTGGACACAAGCCCATAGTAACTGGCCTTGCTCTGCGATGGCTTAGATTGGAGACTGGGACACGACTGGACAAATGTCTGTCCCCATAGTGACTAGGGGGACCCAGTTCTTTATGAGGTGGATGTCATGGGAGCTTTAGATTAGGGCATTTCATGATATATCCCCTCCCCTTGTTCCCTTCCTGATCTATTTCCTTCTCCCACTGACCCAGAGGAGGGATTCACTGTCTTTCTGTCTCTTAAACTCTTTTTGGTGGTCCTGACTTCACTGCAATGACAAATTAGCAGTAAGTCTTATTCCCTGGCCACAAACAAGAGTCACAGTCAGTGCATGAGTGGAAGCTGCCAGTACCACAAGTTGGAAGGCGGTGTTTCATCTTTTGGGATATTTTCTGCTCAGTGGTGAAACATAGAACACATTCTGGGTTTCCTGATGACCAAGCCCCAGTGTATGCACTGTGGCATCTCTACCTTTCACCTGACTCACTGGGTTGGGGTAAGTGATAAATCAGCCAGTGCAGGAATTAAAAGCAAATTAAAAGACTATCAGTTCCTGCCAAAACCAGATGCCAGACTCTTGCCATTTTGGCTTGGAACAGGTTGCTGCATTCACAAGGCAAGGGACTAATTGCCATACTATCATGGGCAGGCCATAATCTTGCTGGCAGATGCTGAGTTTTCTTTAATGCTTTTTTTTTTCATTGGGGGGGGTCTCACTCTGTTGCTGAGGCTGAATGCAGTGGCACAACCATGGCTCACCACAACCTCAAACTCATAGGCACAAGCAATCCTCCCACCTTAGACCCTTCGGAAGCTGGGACTACAAGGCAACATAATCACTCCCAGCTAATTGTTTCATTTGATTTTTGTTTTGGTGGAGATGGGGGTCTCACTATGATGCCCAGGCTGGTCTCTAATTCCTGGGCTCAAGCAATCCTCTTGTCTCAGCCTCCCAAAGTGCTGGGATTACAGGTATGAGCCACCATGCCTGGGTCTTTAATACTATTGATATAAAAAGTTCACAATATTTTGTTGCATTTTTCTTGGACAACTCACTCATGACAGGATGCAATAGGAAGCACAAATGTCTATGACCAGTTCTTTCCAAAAATGCCTGATTTGATCAGAATGTAGGACATTGAACAATATAAGTAGCCTGTTCTCTTCAAAAATGTAACCAAAAAAATGGTGACACAACTCTGGATAACTAAAGTGAAATTTATGAACCTACTTGACACTTGGAGAAGCAATATCAGCACTACAACACACATTCTCTCTCTTCACACACTCACTATAAACATCCACATTTTTATCTGGACCATATATTAGATAATATTATTGAATTAATGTTAATATTTAGCTCTAATATTTGAATCATATTATGGTTTTATAAGATAATGTTCATAATAGCAGAAAATACATTCTGAAATCTTTAGGAGTGAAGTGGGTTTTTTCATCAGCATTTACTAAAAGAAATGAATGTGTATGTAGATAAAGACAAAGCAAAGGAACATTAATTATTGAAGTTTCAACAGTGTAGAGGTGCTCATTATATTGTTTCAAATTTTCTGTAGGTTTGAAATTCTTCAAAGTAAATAATGGTGGAGGAAAATGTAAAACATGGAGGCTGTGAAGAGCGGCTGAGTTCTAGGCTAAAAACCACCTCTTTATGATTCTCCCCCTTGAAGGAAGAGGTGACAGTCCTCAGTACCACTCACAGCTATAAGAAAGTGCAGATCACTAGTTTGCCATACATACCTATCTGAAGTTTCCTCTCCTGTCACCCAGGATATGAGTAAATTGTCTTAGAGCTTACATGAATGAATCTTCGTGCTTGGAAGTCTAGTAGGTAAGTTTGAGGCTACATTGTATGTTTCAAAGCTTCTGAATAAGATGTTCTGCTTTTGTATTTGATTGCAAAAGACAAATGGGAATAAATATTTTACTTTCAGAAAAAGGAATCCAAAGGAAAATATTTGAAACCTACCAGTCCCACCTAGTATATTTTCTCTACCTGTGGGTCCTACAGAAACCTCTAGGATGGAAACTTGGTTTATATAGGAAGATTTTTCCAGATCACGAGTGAATGGGAAGCTTTCAAGATTATTCTTTGGCAGGAACTGTATCTCTGTGTCCTTAGGTTGTCCAGGAGTGAATATGTGTGAGACTGCTGCCCTGCTTATGGATCTGCTTCTCTGCAGGGTCAGAATTTTTGCCTGCAGCTCCCAGAGTATGTGAAATAGCATAGATTTCCTATGCATTTCCAGGTGTTAACTAACATTTGTTTAATTTTAATTGTTTAACATTTAATTTTGAAATGAAGTGATGCACCCAGTCTGGTTGCTATTTCTCTGTGGTATACATGTAGTGAACATATAAATGATTGAGTTTCCTGCTTTTAGCTGGAGAGAGAAAGCTTTATCATTGTGATTTGTACACAAAATTGACTGACAAAAAGAATGTGTATAAAATAAACTTTATTCCCAGAGTTTCTAAACCCTCATCCTTCAAGGAAATGGACGTATGCTGAAAAGCTAATCAATAGGTCTGCTGTCAATTATTCTAATGTATTCCTGACCCCAAGTGCTCAGAGTTTGCCTCTAGCATGTGTTGACTGCAGTCTTACATAGAATGGGGTTGGGGAGGGAAAAGGATTAGGGCCTTTTGAGATTATCTGTGAATCTAGACAGTGGTGTCTCTTGGGCCATTATCACATCTGCAGGCTGAAGAGCTGTGAGTTCTGGGAAAAAACTGCATATTTGGAGTAAAACTTTGAAGTGGATGCAGAGTTTGATCCTCTAGATAGAGTCCTCTTGCTGTCAAATTAGGACTTTCACTTGTTTTGTTGTTTTAGTTTTTCCCATCAATTGGGGGACTGTTTATGACTAAGTTTTGTTGAAAGTAGACAGGAACTTATCATAGTTCTAACATTAGTTGTTACCTGAAACAGAAAACAAAACAAAACCCTATTAAATAAAAATCTTCTATTGGGTGTTGCAGATACTCAGCTGAAGGTAGAGTGGGAGTTAAGTGATGACAGAGGCCAAGTGGAAACAGTACAGCCAAGTGGATGAGCTCTGGTGATGAATCATAGTGTGGAAGGAAGTGGTGATAACAGCAGATTAGAAATCCAGTCTCCTGCAGTGTAGGACACGGGACCCCACCACCTCATGCTGCTAACAACCTGCTACAAGCTCTTGCAGATGAGTTAGCCAGATCTCTATCACATCCTCCTCAGCGTCAGCTTACTTTCCATTCTATTCCTCTGGAGAAGTCTTTCACCACTCCTAAGAAGAGATTTTCTTAGCTTAAACTTGAACATTCATGGAACAGCTTGCTACAAGAAAGAGAGGATATTGTGCAGGGAAATACTTCTCCTAAATCCACCCTCTTCCTTTTAAATAGGTAGGTGGTGCCAAGGGAAGCTGGCAGGGTCCTCAGACTCATTCCACGCACACTTCTGACTTTGGTCATGAGAAGACAGTGGTGTCAAGAGGCCAAGGAGAACCTAAAACCACATGATCAGCAGCTGAAAAGCCTGAGACTAGAATCCACCACTCACACCGTCTCCAGTACACCACAGAGTTTAGAGGAAAGTAGAGGGCAGGCTTCAGTCTGGCGGAGGCTAACCGTTTCTAGAGACTATGGGTCACCTTGGCTGGAAAAGGAATAAGGTTTTACAGAAAGACCTTTACATTCAATGTTCTTCTAAAGAGTGTTAGGTGGGCAGGGGGAAGGGCTCATCAGAAACAGGAAAAAGGAAATAAAGAGCAAGGAGTAAACCTTGGGCTGCTCCCTTTATTCCCAGGTGGAGACCAACTTTTTCCAAAGTTAGTTCCTCATCAGATGGCCCCTTAGAAACAGTCCCAGGAACAGTTCCAGTAGATAAACTATCAAAGTGCTTAAATGAAAAGTGAAAAGTTACAGATTTCTCATTCCCAGATGTTCCCCTTGTCATCTAATCCTTTCTCAACTATCCCTTGGGGAAGTCTTTTGTTTTGTTTTCTGTATATCATTTTAATGTAGAGAGGGCAAGCATAAGTGTGAAAGCTGTTACCTAAAGTTGTAGATTTTATTCTTGCTATATTATTTTTAGGAGACAATGACCTGAAAGCTCTCTTATGGGATTTGCTTCATTAAAAGGCTGACCGAAGGAAGCATAATTCAAATTGTGATTCTGAAAGATTAGCTTGTGAAATCATTGTAGTGAATCAATTAGTGCTCCAGGTTTTATTTAAATGCGAGGTAACGTCCATTAGATGTAGGAAGAACTTTTTTTGTTTGTTTAAACATGCACTGTGTCGCAAAGAGTTGGATATTTCTCACGGCATCCCGCGGTCAAAAAGTTTGAAAGACTGCACTTCATGTATACAAATTACAGGTTCAATCCATCCATCTACCCCTTTTTCTTTAGGAAGGCAAGTTTCATCGGTGGCTGATGATAAGTGTGCTCAATGAAGTAGCTGCACTTTGGGACTCTTCTATTCTGGTGACCCGAGAGTCTAGTAGACAGATGGTCCTTCTTGGCTCTAATCACATGTTGAAGTCACCTGGGAGTTTTTAAAGACTACCAATGCTCCAAAACAGCCCGAAATCATTTACACTGGAATCTTTATGTGAGGGATTCAGGCACTTGTGTTAGTGAAAAAGCTCACCAGCTTTTATAATATGACAGCATAAAAGCTACTGAGCAGACACACCTTATTTCCCACCATTATCTGTTTCTCCCCCTTTCACAATAGGCCTCTTTCCCATGAGACCTAAAGAGTCTAGTCTTTCTTGTCACAGTTGCAAGTAAGTTAATCTTTCTCAATTGGATTCCCATGGCAAGGATTTCCTCCCATTTATTATCTGGATCTTTACAATGTTGGCATCTGGATTCCTATTCCCGAAGCAAATTCTCTCAAAGAACCCCTCATGTCAAGTAGTTGGGCTTTTATATACCTGCCCCTGTCAATCATAAGTAAATGCTTTGCAGGCAAGGGTGCTCAGCACTGTGGAATTGACATAAACTTCCGGGCATTTACAGCTTTCTTAGCTGTCAAGCAAAGCAACTCCATCAGTCTGAGAACAGTCCTGCTCGAAGGGTTCTTAGAAGCAAAAGCACACCATAGGCATGAGAGGGTACAAGGATCCCGAGGGATCTTGGCTGGTACTTGGGAGAATCTGTGCAGAAATGGATAATAAGGTGGGATTGAACAGAGCAGAGCTCAGTAAATAGAAAACCTGAGGTCTAAGGGATAGGATGAAAGAATTTTGCAGGTTGGTAAATATTTTTGCCAAATTGAAGATATTTTTCATTTGATCTGTTTTTTCTCCTCCACAGTAAGAGCACAATAAGATGACTAGGGTCTTATAGTTCAAATACAATAAATTTGCATTTTGCCAAGGACCACAAGAACTATATGGAATATGTTTTAGTAATTTATTTTCATCAGGTTGAAAATGGGGACTTTAGTTTCTGTTTTGGCTTATGGCACCTTTTGGTCATCATTCTTTCTCAAAGACCATTGGCTTAGAATCTGAACTATGTTTGCTTATTATTTCAGCACTCTGGAGAAACCTTATTTAATTTTGGCAAATTTTATTCAATTAAAATAATTGATTCTTAAAAAAATCTTTCCACCTTTTAAATTGGTTATCTTCTCTGGCTTGCAGTGGTAGAGTATGGTTTGTACATAGATGGTATATTTCCTGCAGCTCTATATTCCTGGAGACTGGCAGTCTGGGGACCTAGAGGAGGTCACTTGAGAAGCAGCCTTCTCTAAACTGAGAATAACCATGAAAACTGTAGCTCATGAGGCTTTGGGCAGCTCTGTCCCCCCTTATCCTCTCTTG
>NW_007261448.1:0-21445 GCF_000164805.1 Carlito syrichta
ACAGCAGAGTGAGATTTCAACTCAAAAAAAAAAGGAAAGAAAGCAACTGTCTTTTGCGCATTTTTTTGTACCCTAAGACTTTGCCAAAGTTCTTTATCAGTGAAGGCAGGTTTTTGACAGATTCCCATGGATTTCTGAGGTATAGAATCATATTGTAGCAAAGATGGATAGTTTAACACAGCTTACTTCTTTTCCTGTTCTGAAACTCCTGATTTCCTTGTCTTGTTTAATTGCCTAGAAATGACTTCCAACATTATGTTGAACAAGAGAGGTGTGATTGTGATTGGGCAGTCTTGTCTTTTTCTGGTTTTCAGGGGAAATGTTTCCAATTTCTGTCCGTTTAGCAATATACTGGCTGTGAGTTTATCATAGCTGGTGTTTACTATTTTAAGGTATGTCCCTTCTGTGCCTAGGAGTTTGAGAGTTTTTATCCAGAAGCATTACTGGATTTTATCAAGAGCGTTTTCTGCATCTAATGATATAATAATGTGGTTCTTTTTCGTATATCTTTGATATATTTAATTACATTTATGGTCTTGCAGATGTTGAACCACTCCTATATCCTGGAGTTGAAGCCAACTTGGTCATGGTGCATGATTTGTTGTTGTTGTTGTTAGTTGGAGTCTCACTGGCACGCAAGCTGGAGTGCAGTGACACATTCACAGCCACCCCAGTGTCGACCTGCTGAGCTCCTGTGATCCTTCTGCCTCAGCCTTCCAAGTAGATGGAACTACACATATGTGCTACCAATCCATCTGATTTTTATTTATTTATTGTAGAGACGAGGTCTTGCCCAGATTCCAGGGCTGGTCTTATACCTGCAGGCTCAGGCAATGGACGCACCTCAGCCTCTCAAAATGCTGGGATTACAGACTGAGCCACCGAACTGTGTTGAGATGTGTTGTTGGATCTGATTTGCTAGAATCTTGCTGAGAATTTTTGCATCTATATTCTTTAGGGATATTGGCCTGTGGTTCTCTTTTTTGTTGTATCTTCAGTCGGTATGGGCATCATTGTGATTTTAACTTTGAAAAATGATTTGGAAAGAATTCTGTCATTGCCTAAAATAATGTCAACAAGATTGGTATCAGCTCCTCCTTGTACATTTTTTAGAATTCTGCTGGAAAGTCATCTGGTTCAGAGCTTTTTTTTATTGGTAGGTATTTTCTTATAATGAAGTCAATTTCCTGGGTTGTTATTGGTCTATTTAGTGTTTCAATGTCTTCTTGTTTCAACCTTAGAAGGTTGTGTGATGTCAGAAAGTCCTCCATTTCATTTAAGCTACCAAATTGTTTCCATACAGGTGTGCATAGTAATCTCTGATAATCGCTTGTGTTTCTTCAGGGTCAGTTGTAATTTGATCTTTTGCATTTCTGATTGTGCTTATTTGGACTTTTTCGCTCTTTTTCTTGGTCATTGTGGCTAGAGGTTCATCAATCTTGTTTAACTTTTCAAAGAATCAGCTTTTTGTTCTGTTGATTTTTTTCTATGATATTTTTGTCTTCTATGTCCCATATTTGGGCTTTTACTTGGAGATCTGAATTCTTCTGCTGAAGTTAGGGTTTTGGTGGTCTTGTCTTTCCAGCTCCCCCAGGTTATTTGTTAGGCTGTCACCTTGTGATCTTTCCATTTCCTTGATGTGTGTTTATAGAGATATAAATTCCCCTCTTAGAACTGTTTTCATGACATTCCAGAGGTTTTGGTAAGACGTGTTATTTTCATTTGTTTCCAGGAATCTTTGAATTTCTATGTTGACCCAGTAGTCATTCAGCATCATGCTGTCTAGTGTCCATGTCTTTGTGGGTTTTCAGGGAATTTGATAGGTGTTGATATTTATTTTTATACCACAGTGGTCTGAGGGTGTGCATGGCAGTATTTCAATCTTATGAAATTTGTTTATACTTGATTTATGACTGACAAAGTGGTCAATCTTGGAGTATGTTCCATGTGTTGATTAGTAGAGCATATATTCTGTGGCTTTTGTGTGGAATGTTCTGTAGGTATCTACTAAGTTCATTTGGCTGGGGTTGGTGGTTCAGCCTCTAATCCCAGTACTTTGGGAGGCTGAGGCAAATGGATTGCCTGAGCCCGTGGTTTCAAGACTAGTCTGAGCATCTTGGAGAGACCTCTTCAGTAAAATAAATCAAACATTAGTAGGGTATGGTGGCACACAGCTGTAGATCTGGCTGCTTGGAAAGCTGAAGCTGAAAGATATCTGGAGCCCAGCAGGTTGATGCTGGGGTGGCCATGAATGTACCATTGCACTCCAGCCTGGGCAACAAAGTGAGACTCCTACTCAGAAAATAAAAAATAAAAAGTCCATTTGATCAAGTGTCACATTAAGGTTCCAGATTCCTTTGTTGATTTTTTTGCCTCAGTGATCTATCTGTACTTGTTATAATAGAGCTATAATAAAGCTATAGTAGAGCTATAATAGTGTTAGAGTCAATATCTTGTTTTAGTTTACTTAGCAGTTGCTTTATAAATGCTGGTGTTCCTGTGTTGGCTGCATATATGTTTTTAGGGTGGATATTTCTTTTTGATGCATTAAATCTTTCATCATAATGTAGTATCCTTCCATATCTTTTTTAATTTTTGATAGTTTAAAGATTGTTTTGTCTGATATTAAGATTGCGACTCCTGCCTTCTTTTGCGATCCATTCTCCTGGAAACTCGGTTTTCCATCCTCTAACTCTGAGTCTGTGTGCATCCCTTGTGGTAAGATGAGTTTCCTGGATGCAGCAAATTATTGGGTCATCATTTTTTTCAGGTTTGCCATTCTGTGTATTTTCAGTGGTGCATTTACTCCACTTATGTTCAGACTGATTATTGAAATGTGATTGTTTATTACCATCATGAGATTCTTTTAAAGATTTTTTCTTTGTGTGTTTCTTTTCATTTAATTTTTGGGTGGATGCATATACACATTTTCAACTTTGCAGTCACAAGGTAGTCTCTGTTGATCTTGTGTTCTCCTATTCCATTGGGAAGTGCATGGTCATCCTTTTTTTTCTGTCTTCTGTGCTTAATACATTTTTAAGCATCTCCTGTAGAACTGGTCAGGAAGCTGCACAATCTTTAAGGGATTGGATGTCTGGGAAGGATTTTAATTCTTCATCACTGATGAAGCTGAGCTTGGCTGGGTAGGAAATTCCTGGTTGAAGTTGTTTATTTTTGAGGACTTTGAATATAGGACTCCAGTCCCTTCTAGCTTGCAGTGTTCCTGCTGAAAGATCTGTTGCTATTCCTATTTCTTCAGTAGGTAGTCTGACCTTTCTCTCTAGCTGCCTTTAGGAATTTTTTTCTTTTGTTCCTACTTTATGTAAGTGGATTACTGTGCCTTCTTATTTGATGTCTTGTGGGTGTTCTCTGAATCTTTTGTATTTTGATGGACACTTCTCTGGTGAGATGTTGAAAATATTCTTGGATAACCTCCTGGAATACTTGCTCTAAGGTGTTCTCGATTTTCCTTTCTTCTTCTGGGACACCAATCAGGCATAGATACATCCTCTTGATATAATCACAGACTCTTGGGGATTTTGTTCTCTCTGAGTTCTCTTCCTATACTTTTTACAGATCAGGTAAATACCATGTTTTGGTCCTCAAGTTCTGTGATTAGGTCTTCTTGATTCATTCTGTTTTCCATGCTTGTCATCTTGTTATTTGTTTCCTGGATGACATTTTTTATGGCCAATATCTCTGTTGCAAGTCAGTATTGCATCTTGTCTTTCTCGAGTCTTATTCACTCTTTCCATCCATTGCCTAACCCCTGTTGTATTGGGGCCAGTGGTTGTTGACTTCCTTTATTTGGGTTCTGATGTCTGATTTTTCAGGTGTTTTATCTTTGTTACACTGGGAATTACCCTTGTTATTATATTTTTTTTCTTTTCTCTTTTGTGATATTTATCTTTCTTTTCTCTTTAGTTTCCTTGTTCAGTGTCAGTGGTGGAGGATCGTTCTTCTGATATTTATTCAGCCCTCTACTCTTCCCTATTCAGGGCTGTGAATTTGTTCTGTTTTGTAGCAGGGATGAGGGTGGGAAGCTTTGCTGTCTCTTGTAGTTTTGAAAGTTGAATAAGATGGTGGATGGGGAACTAGGGTTCAGAAATTACTCACAAATCACAACGTTCACTGATTGTGTTATGGATTGCCTGAGACCCATTCCCCACCACCACTATATATGATGATGAAATGAGTACATAAGTGCACCCTCTGAGTCCAAGATACAGTAACAGTAAGCAATGAGAAGAAAAAAGTAGAATGAAATAAGTTGGAAAAAAATTAAAAACACAGGCCAACAAGAACAGAAACCAAAATAAAAACCAATTAAACACAAATACACACACACACACACACACACACACACACACAAGGAAGTCAAAACAAACTAGAAAAACAAAAAAACAAAGCAAAAAACAAGGAAAACTGCACACACACACACACACACACACACACACACACACACACTTACCTCAAAATGAAAGAAGAAAAAAGAAAAGTGAAAAACATTTAATTCAAATCAAACCCTCATACATACCTTCACACACATTAAACTAAAAAAGAGGAGAAAACAAAACAAAAACAAACTATGATATACACTCAATCAGCATGAACACACATAAACAGAAAACAAAAAACGAAAGAAGAATAAAAAAAGAAGAAACAAAAGAAAGAGAAAGAAAAAAAGGTGGAGAGAATGCAGATGTAACCCTCAAATACACATTCATGCACAAAGAAAAAATAAATAAAAACAAAGAAAAACAAAAAAACCTGCACCCGTACAGCAGGTTCTGTGATTATTCCTCTCAGCTGCTCACAGGTAAGCCCCTTTGTTGTGTCCTGCAGAGCTGTGATCTTATTCACAATCTCCCCAGTGTTCATTCGGGTGAAGAAGGAGGAGGTGGTGAGGGTGGGCGGGGTTTCAGTCCTCCCCTCCCATTCTCGTATGGTCAGAGGGATCTCCTCCAATGAGGAGGTGCAGGATTGTCTCTTCTCCAAGTACTGGTTCGGGAGCACTCCAGCCAGGCCTATCCTAGAGTAGAATCCTCTTATTGTGGCCTATGCCCAAGCTTCACTTGGGTTCTTCCCTCTCAGTTGTCCCCAGCCAGGTGGGTCTGATGTTCAGAGGATTACTGGGGAAGAGGGAGTTGGTTAAGCCCCAGACTCACTGCTGATCTCTTTGAGAGTTTTTCTGGTCCTTTTCTGGCCACACCCTTTGTCCTACAGAATCAGGGTAGAGGGTGGGGTCCCTGAGACTCAGCACTCATCCTGTCCCTCAGGAGTTTGTGCTTTCAGGTTAGTCCCACTGGGTCATGATTAACCCCTGAGCAGTTATTCTGCCAGTCACAGAGATCTGTTGCTACATGGTGAGTAAATCCAATCACTTTCTGACCCAGTTTTCAAGATGGTGAAAGGGTGCCTCTTTTGTCTCTCCTATGAGGCTCTGCCTCTGGACTCCCTCACTGTGCTCCCTCCTCAGCCTTTGCTGCCAGTGTTCAGCCAGGTGCTGCAGTGGTGAGGCGAGCCTGGAGCCAGCAGTCACTCCAGGCAGCTTTGTCCCAGGAAGGGCTTTGCAGATTTTAAAAAATTGGCACTCAACTTCTGCACACCAGGAAGAACTAAGGTCCAAGCAGAGCAGCTGTGACACTAGTCACTTCACCAGGAGAGCCCAGTCACTTGCTTCAGAATCTCCACTCAGTCCACCACTCACATGCCCACTTATTCACAGACACATAAGCAAAGTTTTCCATACACTCACTCTCACTGGGATTCACATAATCCAACTGGATCTGCCACCATCTTCCTCGTCATTCAAGAGCATACATTCTTAACAGACTATATTTTAGCTGGTCATTGGCCATAGAGATGATGGAAGAGGGAATCTGAGAACAACGTGGCTTTGACAGAATCAAAAAAGAAATTGTATATAGCATTTCTGATCTTGAATGCCAGGCACCAGGCAGCGGGCCATTGTTCTGAGATGTTTATACAATACAGGCAATATCATTACACTGGTAAATTAGATGATATGTTAGCTTTATTTTAAGTTCACTGAGTTTTATTTTAGAATGATATACTCAAACTGCTTTGCTTACCAAACCAAAAAATTCATCATACCGAGTCCATTTTTCACAGCAAGTCTAAACCATTTTTCCTATGCAACCGCCCTGGTCCGTGTTAATGTAATTGTTTCAGATGTACCTCCCAGGCTAGAAAAATTGAGCACACCCTCAAGGAATGCTGAGTACAATGGCAATGGCGTTTTAAAATTATTTGTTTTTCACAAAGTGGAAAATCTCATTACAAAATGCGTTATAGGTCACTAAAGATATTTATCTAAAATCAAATACTATCATTGTCTATTTATCTAGTGTGAAAACCCAGGTACTTTCCTTGAACATCTCTCGAATACAAAGAAAATGAGAGCTTAAGTTTAATATCAGGCCTGACATTAAAGGTATTATATATGTTGATGTAAGAATTAATTTTATTTTACAACTATCTCTGGGACTGAATGTAAGGAAACACAGTTGATAAGTTAGCATTTGACATTTTTGAATTTTCCATATTTTTATTTTTATTGAACTAAGTTTCCTATACATCAAATTCATTTTAAATTAGAGTATATATAGCCTAGATTAGAAGTAATCAATTATGACTTATAGATTTATCTTTAGAATACATCAACCCAGAACCCAACAGAAAAATCATTTTATCAATTAGCATTCATTTTTAATACCACAAAAAATTCATCAAGTAGCAATTACCATAAGATTATTATTATTTTATCTTATTTTATTTTATTTTTTTGAGTTGGAGTCTCACTTGGTTGCCCAGGCTGGAGTGCAGTAGCATGCATGCTCACAGCCAGCCCAGCATCGACCTGCTGGGCTCCAGTGATCCTTCTACCTCAGACTTCTGAGAAGCCAGAACTACTACAAGCAGGCGCTCCCACGCCCGGCTAATTTGAGGTCTTGTAGAGATGAGGTCTCACCAAATTGCCAGGCTGGTCTTGAATCCATGGACTCAGGCAATCCTCTCACCTCATCCTCCCAAAGTGATAGGATTACAGGCTTGAGACACTACGCCCAGCCAAGATTATTATGAAAAAGAAAGAAATATGTCTAAAATTTGTGTTGTTCTTTAGTGAAAAAAGAGCAACTTAAGCCTTAGTTGCAGCAGTAGCTTTTTCCAGAGTATTTATTTTGCCAGAGTAGATGACATAGAGTCCTGCGTAGGAGAACAAGAAGATTTTGTGTAGGTTAAAATGTTGACATTCAGTCATGTATCGCTTAATGACAGGGATACATTCTGAGAAATGCATTGTGAGGCAATATTGTCATTGTGGGAACATCATGAAGTGTGCTTGATGGTGGCATAAACAAATCTACATGTGGCATGCTATGCACTTCTGCTATGAGGTAGAGCCCGTTTATTAGCCTACAAAGATGCACAGCATGTTACTGTGCTGAATGCTATAGACAACTGGAACACAATGATAGGTATTTGTGTATCTAAACATATCTAAACCTAGAAAAGGTACAGTAAAAATATGGTGTAAAAGATTGGAAAAAAAATAGTACAACTGTATAGGGCACTTACCATGAATGAAGTTTGTAGGACTGTAGATTGCTCTGGGTGAGTCAGTGAGTGAGTAGTGAGGGAATGTGAAGGTCAGGGACATTACCATGCACTACTGTAGAGTTTATGCACACTGTACACTTAGACTACACTAAATTTATTTTAAAAGTTTCTTTCTTGAAGGTGATACTTCCCTTATGACCCTGCCATCCCCCTACTGGGAATATACCCTGAAGAACTCAAATCACTCTATAAAAAAGATACCTGCACACATATGTTTATCGCAGCATTGTTCACAATACCAAGGACCTGGAACCAACCATGCTGTCCATCAAAAGAGGACTGGATTAAAAACATGTGGTACATATACACGATGGAATACTATGCAGCCATAAAAAAGAACAAAATCATGAATTTCTCAGCAACCTGGATGGAACTACAGTCTATAATACTGAGTGACCTGTCACAGAAACAAAGATCTGAGTATCACATGTTCTCACTCATATAGTGGACCTTGAACATCTATTGTAATACTATAAGAAAAGGACTGACAATGGTGGGAAACTATTGAGCAGGGGGAGAGGAAGGGAGGTGGGATTAACGGTAGTCAATATCTGTCTGGGGATGGGGAGACACCCCTTATCAACAAGGGTGCCTGAAGGAAGCATATTTGTATACCTAACCCTTAACTGTACCCCACCATATTAAAATAAAAAATATTGATTTAAAAAAAGTTTCTTTCTACAATAATACATTAACTTTAGCTTACTACAGCTTTCTCACTTGATAAATTTTTTAGTTTTAATTTTAATTATATGAGTCTTTTGTAATTAATGCTTAGCTAAAAACACAAACTGAACAGCTATACAAAAATATTTTGTTTACAATGTTGTTCTATAAGCTTTTTTCTTTTCTTTTCTTTTTTTACTTTTACAAGCTTTTTTGTTAAACACTAAGACACAAAAATGGACTTTATCCTAGACCTACACAGGGTCAAGATCTTCAATATCATTGTCTTCCACCTCCGCATCTTGTCCCACTGGAAGGTCTTCAAGGGAAATAACATGCACGGAGCTGTCATCTTCTCTGACAATAGTGCCTTCTTCTGAAATATCTCCTGGAGTACCTGCCTGAAAGTGCTTTACAGTAAGGTTTTGTTGTTTTGCTTTGTTTTAAATAAGTAGAGTTTAGGTAGGCAGAGTTAGCAGAGTTTAGAAGTAATCAGGATGGTTTTCTTAGTCAGGTCCAAATTAAAATAGGGTGAGCATTTAAGGTATTTTTCTTATCCATACACGACCTTCACCTGACCCACCAGGCATATGAAACTTGATCACCTTCGCAGGTTGGTATATGGAAATACCAGTGCAGTAAATCACAGAAACAATAGAGAATTACCCCAAACACAGTCCAAATCTTATTAGACAGTGACTTTCATTCTTGTGACCTTAATGGTTGAGAGACGGTAATCAAAACTCGTGATGGGATACCTGCAGCCCTCACTCTTAGCACATGGTTTGCTTAATCATTGTAAAAGTATATAAAGCTTCTTTTCAAAGGCAAGAACATATGCTCTCTCTTAAGGAACCCAAGTTCTTTTTGAGCATGCGTCTTTCTTTCCAGTAAATTCTACTTTAAATCATACCTTGGATTCACTCTGAAATTATTTTCTGCGGTGAAATCAAAGAACCCACAGTGCAACTATACCACACTCCACTCAGCATCAGAAGGTGTATCCTCTGAAATAATGATAAAATGTATAGTATCGTAAATACATAAACCAGTAACATAGACGCCTATTGTCATTAATATTATATACAGTACATAATTGTATTTGCTATATTTTTATACAACTGGAAGCAGAGCAGATTTGTTTATGCCAGCATCATTACAAACCAGCTGAGTTAGGTACTGCATTACTACATCATGAAGGCACTAGGGGATAGGATTTTTTCAGCTCCATTATAATATTATAGGACCGCCATCATACATGTAGTCTGTCATTGATCAAAATGTCCTTATGTGACACATGATGGTATTTTAAAATGGTACAGATATCTCCAGAAACACATGAAAGATTAAAAATTAGGGCAGCTAATACATGGAAATTTTATTATTAAATGCCTTAACTCATTTGAAGATGTCTTTAAGGTTTGAGTTTTTGATGTGTTAGATTTAGAGAGATTAAGAAGGAATGCAAAATAATAAAGAAATGTTCATTTATTGTGATCCTCATGGAGTTACTTCATTGAAGGTTACATTGAAATTCCTTCAACTTTGATTAGATAGACGAAAGATAGATAGATACATAGATAGACAGATTAGATAAATAGATAGATAGATAATTGTTCGGTAGATGTGATGATGATTCTTCACTTGACCAAACTTTAGTCAGGCTCCTGAACCTTCTAGGCCCAGCTGTATTTTTCCTTGTAAGATGCAGTTTAGGAGGATCCAGTTTAGGGGGAGAAGATTGTTCTTCTCCTCCTCCATAAGAACATATATGGGGGTTCTTGCAAAACTGCCTTAAGAGTTTCCTTGCTAAAACTGGATTTCACAAAAAAGTACACTGATACGCCTAGAAGAAGGTTTAGAAGCCTGACTAGATTTTGATCAAGCAAAGGATTTTTGTTACCCTTCTAACTTCGCTGGTCCTGATTCTAAGCTTGTATCTGCCCATCTTTTTAAATGTCTTCACCTACTTTAAGGAAATGTGCAGATACTAACCTTATCAGAAAAAAATAGCCACAGGTGTGTCTGTGGCTCATGTTTTCCATGTTGTACCATAAAACTGCCTTAGTAAACCTCGATGATTGAGATATATGTCTCAGTTACTCATTTCAATTGTCAGAACTCAGGAAGGGACTGTTTTCAAAGGGAAAGCTTTATTATAACAAATGGCAAATATTAAAATCAAGCGAGAGGAAAGATGCATGGGACAGAGTCTAGGAGGGATCCAAATGCAGTTTCTCATGTTGCCTGTGGTAATGCCCTCCCCACCCAGCCACAATGGGAATATTACATACAGACTATTTCACTGACCAGGGAGCTCACCTGAACTTGGTGTCCAGAGTTCTTATGGAGGATTCATTGTGTAGGAATGATACATTGACTCACTGCTCATGTGGCTGAGCCAACTCTCCAGCTTTCCCTTCCCCCTTCCAGAGATCAAGCTGTTATTGTATGGTCTGAGAGTCCTACCCTGAGTTACCTTATTAGCAAACACTATCAAATGTGACCCCATGGTGGGGTTCAAGTGGGGTCCACCATGAATAGCAAAAACATTTCTTTCACTCAAGAAATTATAAGGGTTTAGAATTATCTGAGGAAAGGGGCCAGACCTCTCTGTGAATAGGCCAAATTCCTTACTGCACATTTACACTGTTTGCTTTTATATCTTTAGCTCATACACATACTCATATATCTCCTTTTCTCATCTCTAGTCCTGTAAAGTCCCCAGAGATGAGAGAACTCGAGCACCCTTGGCATCCCCTCCCACTTCTTTTCTCCCTCTTACTTCCCAACTTTTAAATCTGTCCCTTAGCTCTCATATAAAGTTGAGACCATTTAAAATGGTTTTATAAGCATAGGATAATTATTTTTTTCTGAACCAAACCTGTTTAGTGGTATTACAACTGTAACATATGATCATAATAAGCCAGCCTCTCAATTCTGTTTTCTATCATGCACAGTTCACTTTGTTTTTATAAAACCAGGTTTCACACAATCATTAAGTATTTTTGTTCTCTTAAAATTTTATGAGGATGCTGATAAGAATGTACAAATTTAGAAACAACAAAAATAAGGCATGGCTACTTGATCACTAAAGCAGTTTTCTCAGAAGTGGATAGTCAATGTTAGGTGATCCTTTGTGGCTAACCATTTCTCCGAGCTCAAAAAGGGTGGGGGGATTTCTCATCCATCACTAGTATCTAAGGGTGAAGTACTTACATAATTTCAACACTGTCACCTCTTAAACTGTCTGAAACTGATCTCATATTTTCCAGATATTACCTCTATTTTATTGTAATCAATAACAAGAGAGTCTGGGCAATTGATTCAATTTTATCTTCCAGCTTAAATATTGAATTGATATCTTAAAATGTTTTCCAAGTGTAATTTCACCATTCGAATTTTTAAAAATTGTCTTAATACCTTTTTTGAGGAAGATTTTATATGTGCAATATTTTCTTGAATCATACTGGTTTCTTTTGCTGTGCTGAAGAGAGATTTTTTTCTTAAGAATTCTTTCCCCAAATTAGAAGTCTGCTTGAGAACCCTGTTTAAATTATCTGGACATAGCAATGATAGGATTTGCCTTAAGTTCTATAAATAAGGTAGCACCTCTTTGAAGGCCATACACTGAAAACTAAAACCAGCCACCTCTCCCAGTTACAGCCTACATTAACATGACATTACTATGCCAATATTTTATCAGTATACTACCAGGAGACTCTCACCAGGAAGATCAAAGTTGCCATGAACCTTTTGTTCTTTCTAGCAACTTTCTGAACAACCTGCCAGCCCATCAATGGAAAGTATCATCTCCACTATAGCCATGGTGCAAATTCTGAACTGAGGTTGTCCATGTAAGTTACATCCATTACTATGCTGCTATCTGTTCTACAGCAACTACCAGAAACAGCATCAACTGATCAGCCCCAGTTCCACAATCATCACCGAATAGGTAAATTCCCTTTTCCATATCATTCATTCTACAAATAGGTTCATGGCAAGAAGGAAAGACACATATGTATGTTCATCTGCCATTTTCCACCAGATGGCTCCGTGGTGGCCCCAGAGTTTGTGACAATTTATCATAAGCTAGATTTTACTTGGATTTTAAAAAGATAAATGAATGCTTAAAAATACCCAATAGTGTTTCTAAGCATAAATTTGCAGGTTCACAAATTTCAAGCTTAGATATTAAAAAGTGATCCAACAAATTGTATACAGGTATCTCATTAATTTATCCTAGAGGTTCTTTGTCTGATTTTCTTTCAACTATCCCGTCCTAAAGTCACTCTTAACTATATGAGCTAACCTTGATGCACACCTCACTGAGAAAATAGAAGACACTGGATAAAAACTCTGTCATCTTTTCCACTAGCACAACCAGCACATCTTTTCCCTTTTCCTATCTGTTATCATACAAAAAAAATCCTATCTTAAATTAAAGGATGTCCCACCAAGGGGTGTGCCTTTCACAGAATATATCTCACCTACTCCTCAGTAATAGTGGCCTGAGCATCTACTCTGTGCCAGGCAGGTTTTGGGACCTGGGATCACAGTGAGTCAGGTACACTTATAGGCAAGAAAGAAGAATGATGGCAGTCTTTGACTGCAGTAATTATAGATGGCAGTGACGTGGGCTGATGTAGGAAATATTAGGAAGAGTCAACGTTGCAGGAGGAGGAAATCAAAACGTTCATTTTGGAACTTATACATTTCAAACTGACATAAAAATAAATCCACTCATCTGGAGATGCTTCAATTGAAGTTAAGATTTGGGAGTTATCAGCAAGCAATTGATATTAAGAAACAGTGAACTAGATAGGTCACCCATCCAGACTGTAGCTATGGGAGAAGACTCAGCAGTGGGCCCTGAGAGCCTATGACATCCAGCAGTCAAACCAAGGAGACTCAGTGGAGGAGTCTTGGAAGGGTCTAAGATGAATACGAGAATTTGGTGAGCCAGTTACTCTGGACTTGCTGAGTCTGGATGATGAGAGTATCATCACTTAAAGTTTAGCTAACTTATCTGTTGTCCTAAGCTAGACTTCAAATGACTGCAATATTATTCAAGTGTCTCAGGAGTTTTCCTAAAATCTCTTTAATCCAGATTGCATCTAATGGGTATACTACAGTATAAATGATTTAGAAAAATGAGTAATATTTAGGAACTTCATTAGAATTACAGTCCCTTACTATTCACTCTCCAGAAGCAGAGAAAGTATTTAAGATGGTGGGAAGCAAACCCTTCATAAAGAGCAAACAGGCCAAGCTGTAATTAACACTGGTAATTGAATGTACTCCATAGCCCATGGCCCAGTACATAACTAACAAAGGCAACCAAGCTCTTCATTAATGTACATGTTCTACTCTCTTCTAAGTTTCAGTGTTAAGACACTGCTTCCTCATCTACTATTGAATGCAAATTTTACAGTACTGCGGAAGTAGAGACTAACACTGAATGGAAACTGTCAATTTTTCTGCTTATAAATTCATAAATTCTACATTTTAGTGAAGGCTGATAAATCTGGATGTACTTTAAATTTTGTTAAAGCTACATGAAGAATTAGTATATCAACAATAAAAGTTAGTATATTGCATCAAATTCTAAAGTATCCAATATTTCAGGAAATTTATATAATTTTAGATTTAATTTAGCATAAATTTTGTATTATATTGACATAAATCTCATTTTTGAGATTTAGATCTGGAATGGAAGTGACAGAAATAACTAAAAAATAAAAAAATAACATAATTCATCTTCATGTATTTGGAAATGAATTCTCTGTAACAAAGCGATTCACAGATTTGATATTTACTCATTCTATTTAGGCAATATAATCTATCAAAAACAAATAATTATGGTGACCATAATATAATAATTAAATTTCATCATAGAGACAACCCTTTGGGGTCCCCTACCATTGTGGGAGCTTTTCTGTCCTCTCAATAAATCCTGCTTTCTCAAAAAAAAAATTTCTTCATATTATTATTTCAAGAAGAAAGAAAGAAAAAGAAAGACGTCTTTGGGAAGACAATCAAGTCCGCATCAGATTGAGCAATATCTCATGGCAGTTATTAAAAATAAATTTTTAAAAAGGAGAAATTATGACTTTCATAAAGATATAAAATAAGCAAATGTTGAATATCTTACTCAATTCATTAATTAAGTGAAAAAACCAGTCAGAACATGCAAATGAAGGCAAAATTGTATTTTCATGGGATGGGGCCGTCCCTCCTCAAGTCAGAATTCATTTATATATTTATAGACAAGAATTATTGTGTTGCTATCAGTTGTCTACAACTTGTGGAGGTGTAATGTAACTCCTAGAATCAGAATCCGATTACCCAGAAAGGTGTACTGTGTGGACAATGCACACATTTCCATTGAAGCATACATTTTTTTCTAAACAATCCGTATCACATATATGCTTATGAGTGAACCATATCAAGATACAGTGTGGGAGCCGGGCTCGGTGGCTCAGCCTGTAATCTCACGCCTTTGGGAGGCTGAGGTGAGTGGATTGCCTGAGCCCACGGGTTCGAGACCCGCCTGGGCAGTGAGACCTCATCTCTACAATAAATAAAAAATCAGCCGGGCATGGTAGCGCATGCCTGTAATTCTGGCTACTTGGAAGGCTGAGTTGGAAGGATCGCCGGACCCCAGCAGATCGTGGCTGCGATGGCCGGGAGCTGCCACTGCACTCCAGTCTGGGCGACAGAGAGAGACTCCAACTCAAAAAAAAAAATATATATATATATACAGTGTGGGATCTGCCTTGCTCATATCCCAGCATCCCTTGGCTGAGCTCTCAGCAGGTGACCAGCACAGCAGTGATCATCAGTGATCAGATGTGTGACACAGTGGTCAGACTGAGTCTTGTCTACTTACCTACAATGATTAAAAGATGATAAGCTGGTGCCTTTAGGGTAACAAGCCTTTCATAGAAACTCACCAAAATCTGCCAGGAGCTCCTGGGGTCCCTTCAAACTACAGATGTTGAAACGATTCCAGATGGCACATCAGAAGAGCTGTTTACAAGACAGGTCACTGATATGGAAGAAAATTCTACCTCCTTTAGCTATCAATCTCCCTAAGGAAGGCACCATGCCCTTCCTCCTGGCATAACATCCTCCTGGTGAATATTGAAACTTATAGACTAGATTTGAGTGTACAGAAGATGTTAGCAGCACTGTACCACTACATAGGCAGAGTAGAACTAGGGACTCTGCAGATAATGAAATGTTCACACTGAGGCAGACCACTTGACACAGCCTCATTTCATCACTGACTTCTAGGTCACATGTTCAGAAGACATATGACAGGATTTTTTAAAATCAGAATAGTTAACTCATTGCTCCAGCAGTGGAGGGATGGAAACATGGTGTTAAAATTGTGTCTAACACATTGTTTTCAGTTCTGAGTTGCTAATCATTCAGCACACATTAAAACCAATAAAATTTCCTAGGTATCTGCAGTATCTTCAGAAGAAAACTAAATTTTGTATTCAGTGGATAGACTAGGAAGATTTCAGAAAGGATTCCAACAGAAATGCTTGTGTCCCAATTAAGTAATACTCTGTGACCCCAAATTTATCACACAAACCTAGTATAAATGATGTCAAAACCACTATATACATAAGTCAAAGTCATTAACAATTTTCAAGTCTAGAAATGGAAAGTGTCCATTCTTTTTATGGTGGTTGAAGTCATAGCAACATGGACGTAATTTAGTTTGCAAGGGAAAATAGATATTATGAATGATATTTTATAGACCAAATGTAGAATGTAAATTCTCTACCAGTGATTGTGAGATACTGAATTGGAAGGAAGAGATACGACAGCTTTCACCTGCTAATGATATGAAAAGAACAAATTATCATAACTTGGAAAACAAAGGACAGGAAACATTTTTTTTTTAAGTTGGAATCTCACTCTGTCACCCAGATTGGAGTGCAGTGGCATGCTCCTGGCCACCGTAGCCTCGACTTACTGGGCTCTGGTGATCCTTCTGCCTCAGCCTTCCAAGTAGCCAGAACTACAGACGTGCACTACCACACCTGGTTAATTTTTATTTATTGTAGTGAGGAGCTCTCTCCAAGTTGCCCGGGCGAGTCTCAAACTCACGGGCTCAGGCAATCCACTCACCTCAGCCTCCCAAAGTGCTGGGATTATATAGCTTGAGCTACCGAGCCCGGCCAGGAAGAATTTCTATACTGTGGCTGGACAGTCGTGGACAGACAGTCGTATGTTCCAGTTCTCCTGAATTATTTCTGGTTATTGTCTTGTGATACAGAGATCCATAATGTCTGTCCATATTTACACAGGCCTTAGACAAGGGCATGATAAGAGCTCAAGTGCTCTGTACATTCTTGAACAACATTCCTGAGAGTCTCTTTATCTCCTACGCATTGCCAGTAAGTTGCTTCAGGAGATCTTTGACTTCCTTGTGGACTATGCTCAATCAACTGAAAGATGCACATCACCATTTACTCCCTTTTCTGAGTAGTCTTAAGTTTGAATAATATCTCATCAATGTAATCATAAGCCTTGATGATTTGTATAACTTTGTATAAATGTAATCATAATAAGTTTTGCGATTTCTATAACTTCTGTATAATGCATAATGTCTTAGGCCTGGCACCAGGACGTCTGTACCAAAAAGTGTCACTATCAGTAAGTTCTATACAATGCTCTGCTGGCCCTGTGGCTAATGTATAGGTACTAACAATTCTGGACTTACAAAAGTGAACTGTAAAAGCCTGGAGGGTTAGCAGACCCATTTTAGAAAGATCTCGAGTCCAGCTTTGCTCCCTGGATTCGAACTCAGAAGTAAACTTCCTTCTACCAGTTCCCTGCCCCTTGATTAATCGGTATCAAGGGAGAACAGTCGAGTGTTACTCGAATGATAACATGTGGGCAAATAGGTTTATGAATGTACAGAATTATTACTGTTTTTAAAACCATGCCTGCCATGATGCCTGAAATACAAATGCCCATCTGCACCTTGTCTGAATACTTTTCTCGTGCCATGAGGATTTGCTTATTCTACCTATTTAGTAAATTACAATGGCCTATTTGTATTTCCATATATAGTTCTGAATGAATTGGATATCAACTAAATACAGATTGTTGAGATATGTGCTTGGGGGTATAAAATGATGAATTCTATTGCACGGGTCCTCCTCACCTACCTTGAAAAACATGCTTTGAAGAGTACATGAATGGCTGATAGAGCAAACCTGGAATAAGTCTCATATACAATTTGTGCCAGGTCAAATGCCACTTGATACTAAGTAACAGGTACCAAAAGTCTAACGAAATTAAACCTAACAGAGGAAATGTATCTTTCCTGATAATTGGAAAAGTGCCACTCTTTTCAACGTTAGTGGCGGAACACTTCTGTCAAGATCACAAAATATCAGAAACCAGAACAAGAGCAGGTTATGGGACACGGTGGGAGGGTCACTAGCCTCGTCCAGCCCCAGACACACACTGGGATGTGTGTTTCCTAAATGGCTGAGAGGACAGCGATGAAGCGCTCTTTCATACACCAGCTGAAAGCCATCTATCCACAAAAACTACTAAACTGCAGAAAAACACCAGAATTTGGTATATTTTCACTTGAGACTATTGCCATTCCTCCCTTCCCTATTCGTTTGTCATGTCACGGCCAATGCAGGGGATTGCCCTATTTTGGAGCTTCGTCAAAACGCCCTCTCCACAGCACAATCAAAATGTTTTCTAAATTTCCAGCTTTCTGAAAAAAAATCTTCATTTGCAGGCTGTTGTGGCTGTTGTTTAAACCCAGTGTTATGGTCTGAGAAGCACTCAGCTTAACACTCCACTGCTCCCATGATACCAACAGATCAAAGGGGCAGAGAACTGGTAGAAAGAAGCTTATTTCTGAGTTCAAATCCAGGGAGCAGAGCTGGACTCAAGGTCTTTCTAAAATGCTTCTACTCACCCTCCGGGCTTTTACAGTTCACTTTTTTAAGTCCAGAGTTGTTAGTACCTACATTAGCCACAAGACCAACAGAGCATTGTATAGAACGAACTTGAATTTCAGTCGCATTTATTGATAGTGACATTTTTCTGTCCAGACTTCTTGGTGCCAAGTATCAGAGGTATCTCACAGCTTTTATCAGTAGGGCCTGGCAGAAGTGGTAAGCAAGCTTGCCATAGAGTAAAGGGAGTTTGCAAGACCTAAGATATCATGCATTATGCAAAAGTTATACAAATGACAAAACTTAAGATTACAGTGATACAAGTTATACAAATCACAGGGCTCATGATTACATTGATACTATATTATTCAAATTTATAACCACTCAGAAGAAGGGAGTAAATGGGGATTTGCATCTTCCAGTTGATTGGGCATAGTCTTTAGGGAAGTCAAGAATCCCCTGAAGCTACTTACTGGAAATGCATTGGAGATAAGGGGACTCTCAATAATGTGCTCAGGAATGTGCTGGAATGCTTGAACCCTTGCTATGCCCTTCTCTTGGGGCTATGACAATATGGACGACATTAGTGGGTATCTGTGTCATCAGAACTGAGCTCAACAGGAGTGGAAAATAAGCGCCACTCTCAGCATATAACAGTCTTTTAGGACTGCCCATGTCTGGCACTTGAGTTGTGGCAAACAAGAGTTGACCAGGATTATAAAAAGGAATACAGGAAAAGAAGATGATCATAAGAAACTACAAAAAAAATCTCCATATATTCTTGAGAATCCAAAAAGTGGAGGGCAGGTGCAAGAGGGTGCACATGCCCAGAAAAGACCTGGTAAAGAAAAAAGACACCAGTTGCTTGTCTCTGATGACCTGGAGGCCCAACACAAGCAGAAAGTAAAGGCCAAGTGTGTCTTGTGAATTGCTTGAAGTTTCAGGGCAAAGCTACTCACACAGATATATCTGGCAAAAAGTGGAAGACATAAAAGCAAAAATTTAAGGAAATCTTATGAATCATTGACTGGACACTAAATTATCCTCACCAGGGATGGTCCCTAGGAAGCCAGGTTTAAAAATAAAACAAAAAAATTTTAAAAAGAAAAAATTAACTAGTGAGCAGAGAAATCAATACCCATACATTGTAGGGAATATAGAATCTACAGAATTAGTCTAGAAAAGTGTCTAAATAATCAGCAAGAGAGAAACAAGACCAAGACAACAGAAACTCTGCAATGATAACAAATTCAACGAAAGGTAAAGAATCTCATATCAGAATTATAAGTCATCTAAAATGTCTAGATGTCACTAAAAAAATTATGGGGCATGCAATGAAACTAGAAAAAACAATGGATAATGTCCTTAGCTGACCCAGCTAGAATTATCAGACAAAAATTTTGTCAGCTATTATAAATGTATCAAAAAATATAAAGCATGCAAATCATACCTGAAAATTAAAGAAAAGTATGGCAATGATGTCGCACCAAACAGGAAAATCGATAAGCATATAGAAGTTTTAAATAAGAACCCAGAACGGGCTTGGTGGCTCAGCCTATAATCCCAGCACTTTGCGAGGTTGAAGTGAGTGTATTGCCTGAGCCCCCCCAAGTTCGAGATTAGCCTGGGCAATTTGGCGAGACCTCCTCTCTATAATAAATAAAAAATTAGCTGAGCATGGTAGTGAGCCCTGTAGTTCCGATAACTTGGAAGGATGAGGTGGAAGGATTGCCAGAGCCCAGCAGGTTGACGCTGGGATGGCTGTGAGCATGCCACTGCACTCCAGCCTGAGCAACGGAGTGAGACTCCAACTCCAAAAAAAAAAGAGAGAGAACCCATTGAAATTCTAGAGTTAGAAGAAACAATAACTACAATTAAAAACTCACTAGAAGCCGGGCTCGGTGGCTCAGCCTGTAATCCCGCGCTTTTGGGAGGCTGAGGTGAGTGGATAGCTTGAGCCCGTGGGTTCGAGACCCGCCTGGGCAGCGAGACCTCATCTCTACAATAAATCAAAAAATCAGCTGGGCGTGATAGTGCATGCCTGTAATTCCAGCTCCTTGGAAGACTGAGGCGGAAGGATCGCCGGAGCCCAGCAGGTCGAGGCTGCGGTGGCCGGGAGCGGCCACTGCACTCCAGTCTGGGCAACAGAGTGAGACTCCAACTCAAAAAAAAAAAATAAAAAAAAATAAAACTCACTAGACTGACGTCCAGCTTCAAGTTTTGCAGGGAAGGATCTTGGAAATTGCAACTCTGTCCTAACAAGTAAGAAAATGAAGCACCTAATTAATCAAAAACCCTTCATAGATCCTTATGAGAAGGGAAGTCACAGGGGAAACCACTTCCCCTAAAATTACAGACACAGACAAGCAGGTACACAGAAGGACAACCTACCAAAATAGAAACTCATAAGCTGAAACCTCCATTGGAACCAGTGCCAGATAGGAAAACCTGGACTGTAATTGAAAAAATTGCTGAAGCCTCAGTGTGGACTTCTGAGAGTTAAAAACCTCCAGTGGGGCCCAGCCATGGAGGGGAAGAGAGTCATGATTTTGTGAGTTTTTCCTTCAGGAGCTCAGCCAGGTTCTGCTAGTAAATATCAGAGAAAAAAAAATCTTCGTGCTTCTGGAAGAAGGAGGAGAAACTATACCATTTTGAAATATGCCAGAGTACTCTGTTCTTAACAAGGTCTGCCCTCACGGAAAACTATTTAACCACAGCCTAGCCTGCTGGTAAAACCAGCCCAACTTCTCTATAGAACAGATGGTTATGGATTTTTTTTTTTCAGTAAGAATAAAAATTAACCCTTTCTGTCTTAAAGCTTGAAACTTAATTTGCCTTACTGAGTTCCTTTCTCAGAAAACTGGTCATCGGGTCACCAGACTGTATCAAGAAACTGAAGCTTACCAGATCACTGTACCTGGATAATGAACCAGACCCCTTATCTGTCATGATTAACTAACCATTAACCTCTTGACCAAGACCTCTTCTTTCCCCCTGCCTAACTCCTATGTTTCCACATGTAGCTACATTCCTTTCCCACTTATATATGCTCCCAATTTTATTTGGTTAGGAGAGACTGAATTAATGTTCATCTCTCCTCCTGATGTTGCCTAAATAAAATGCCTTCTTCTCTGGCAATACTTGCTATCTCAGTAATTGGCTTCTTATGTGTTTAGCTATGGGTCCCA
>NW_007261449.1:0-12509 GCF_000164805.1 Carlito syrichta
CCTTGTTTATCCAAACAATCTCTGTTAATGTGTCTGACTTGACCACAGTTAAAGCAAGACTGTAATGAGATATTATTTTGCTTATTTATACACTTTTATTTATATTACTTTTTATATTGTTTAGGTATTACTTATATTATTTGTTAATATATTGTTTATATTGCTTATATATATTGCTTATATTGTTTATATATATTGTTTATATTGTTTATATTACTTATTTTATTTATATTACTTATATTACTTACATATTACTAATGTATTATACTATTTATATTATGTATATATTTTTATATATATAGCTTATATTATTTATATATTGCTTATATATATTACTTATATTATTTATATATATTTTATATATATAGCTTATATTGTTTATATATATTGTTTATATATATTATTTATATTACTTATATATATTTTTATATATATAGCTTATATTGCTTATATATAATGTTTATATATATTACTTATATCACATATATTTTTGTCTATTATTATTTGAGCTTTCTGCATTTCTATAAGAAAAAGAAAAGTGTAACTAAAATCAGGCTTTATTTTAGTATTCTTAATTTTTAAAGGAAAACTTTAGAGAGAGGTGCAGTAAGGGTGGCAAAAAGGAAGGGTTTTTAATCATCATCATTATCATCAACATTGTCTGATATAATCAAATATATTGCCGGTCTTTTTTATCAGTCTTATTAAAGCCTAACAAGTGTTATTCGCATTTTCAACAGTCAATTGTTTTACCAAAATTTTTGCTGTCTGTTTGCTAGTAATTACTCGTTTGACAGTGGTGGTTATTTTGGAGATGAAATACTCCTAATTTTTATCTGCCTTTTGCTTTATCTCAGACAAAGAAAGAGTTTGAGTGGAATTAGCAGGCAACTTTCTCCAAGCCATAGAAGCACAGTGGCTTATTTGAGTATATACTTTTCTAGGGAAAACTATTTGAGCGTTGTATGAGGCATATGGCCCAGTACCTGTCAGCATATCTTTATCAATAACAAATATATCTGGTGGCTGATTTTGATTTTTTGCCATCTGAATTTGCACCTGATCTTCATACTCTCTTTTCCAAAGTAAATAGGCTATTCTAGATAAGCAGGTTTTAGCCAATTGCTGCCAATTAGAAGGAACCATCCATTGCGCCTCTAATCTCTCTATTAAAGAGAGAGTGTAGGGGCGGTAGGCCCATAATCATGACAAGCTGTTTTAATCTCCTTGAGTAATTTAAAAGGCAAAACTTTCCATCGTGGGTCTTCAAATTTAAAAGAAACAGGGAAGTAATGTAAGAACTCCCCCTGTTCATGAGTCTGCTGAATAGCTCCCCTAAATCCTGGCAAATACTTGCGTAAAAAAGGAGATAATCTTTCAGCAGTACTCACAGGTGGAGCAGTAGGAGCGGCTTTAGTAACTATTGGTAAAGAAAATTCAGGCCAATCTGGATGATTATACTGCACTGCTTTCTTGTCTAATTTTGCCTCTTCCTCAGAGGGCAAGGGATCTGTCTTTTCTTTTGCCTTTTGTAGGTGCCCTTCTTATTCCTCTGGGTCAGAATCACTGTCAGCAAATGAGCCATAATTGGGGTTAAGAACCAATGTTCTCAAAATATTTCATAAAGAATAAGAATCCAAAGGCATTTGAGTTTAACCATTAGTGATATACCATTTTTTCATCTTTTTTCCTACCTCATCCCATGTCTCTAATTTTAATGTTCCTTGGTCAGGGAACCAGGGATTAACTTTTTGAACGAAATCCAAAAAGGAATTTAGTTTATCCTTACTTATCTTTATCCCTTTATGTTTTAAAGCTTTGGACATAATTTTAATGTAGGCTTTCCTTTCTTTGGAGCCACAATTCCTCATTATGGAATATTATTATGCCTCTACTAAACACTTAAACAAAAAACAACAATCTACAGGACAATAACACGACAACTTTTTAGCTTCTCTGTAAGAGAGGCACAGCAACTTCTTAAGTTTTGACACGATTATTTTTCAACTTCTCTATAAGAGAGGCACAACAATATCTCACAAGTTCTGAAAATATCTGCTTGCCTTCTCAACCCACACCCACTCGTGGAGGGCCTGCAGCTTCCTAAGGCAAGGGCCGTTCCTGAAATGAAATGAGCATGCAATCAATTAATATATACAACCTACCGATATCAGGTCCCTGTTCGGGCACCAAAGCTGTCGGAGACCGGCTGTGACTGAAGGGGTTGGGCCTGAATTGGGGAATCGGGAACAGCAAAGAAGAAACAACTCGGAGGCAGTTCTTTTGGGTCAGATCTGGCAAAGACAGTTCCGATTTTATTAAAACTTTTTCCAGCTTATATATCATTTTCTATAACCTCCAGCAGTATGACAAATACCTGCTGGGGGCTTACAGATCTCATGATGCATAACGTACTTCACAGAAGATTTTTGCTCAAGGTAACAATTAACAATCAAAATTCCATGATGCATATCGTGCTTTACAAAGCTTATATCAAAATAACAAGTGCATGATTTTAACAATAGTTTTATCTGCTGTTTTTTATAATATTTAATGAATAATCTATGTTTTATAAACTATCTTTATTTTTACTTAATGTAATATTTTTAATTAACTTTTTATGATTTAACAAAACAATCTATTATGATATTTTTAAAAATTTAATCTACTATTAATTGTTCTAAAACTAATTTTAATCATAAAACCACACAATGAATTATACAAATTTTTAAAATCATATATAAGCTTAATAATTCTTTTTATTTAATGATTTACTTAATGATTAAACTTAACACTATGTTAAACTTAACCCTAGATTATATCCTATGAATTTATTTTTATTAAATTTCTTTTAATCATAATCATCACTAGTATGAATTTTTTATTATAAAACTATAAATTTATTTAAACTTATTTTCTATTCTATCTTAAAACATACTAAAAATACAATTATGATTATACTTAAAACCTATTTTCTAATATACTTGTGTGTGGCTAATATGTAAAGAATCCTGTTGCCACAGTAACTTGTTGACCAGCTTGACTTGAGGCAGAAATCGTGACAGGGGAGTTTCGGTGTAACTTATTTTTCTATGCTCTACAAGTCCAGCTTCACTAAAGGCAAGAACAATATAATTAAGAAACAAAGAGTTTCAAAATTAGCCTTCAGGAACAGGAGGTTAAAGTTAACTTCTGGGAAAAGAAAACTTAAAAGCTTAAACAAAACTTAAAAGTTTTCTATGAATAATCTTTACTGTTTAAGTTTTTTCAATAAAATTTGTAACACATCATGTATAATCTATGATATTTAATTAAAGATTCTATTACTAATCAGCAAATTTTTTTTATAATTATGAACATGCATTCTTAAAGAAACAAAAGAGTCCGTCAAACAAGATCCATGGGGCCTTTGCCTCCAACATGGCCGCTGTATGCTAGCGTTTTCTCAGCCAGCAGTTTTCTTATCATCAGGTGTTCTGTAGTTTGTTTCTTCAAGGTCTTGGCTCCCAACACACCACCACCACCATCCATGTGACACAAAACGAGGAGTCACCCTCACGGATGGGACAGGAAATGTCACCTTTTGGCCTGTCATTTGTGGGAGGTTTCAAAGGTTGCCACCAGGCATGTCCCTGCTGCACTTTCGGCCATGAACCCCAGAATCCCTGCCCCACCCCCCACACTCATGTCCTACAGAAAAGACATGTGTGAGCTCACAGAACAGAGGGCCCAGATTTAGGGCCGCCATGAAGCACAGAGCAATCAAGTCAGACAGGCAAAGCCGCACCCAACCCAGTTTTTGGTCACCCTGTCTGCCACCTTCTGGTGGAGGGAGGGCCCCCCACTCTCCCAAACACTCCATCGTTCACCATCCACACATACCTTTCCCTGGGGAGCCATAGATGCCTATTGTGATGCTCATGGGAGGCATCTATTTTGTTGGTGGAGTCTCTGTCTGCTGGGCTGGGGCACAGCGGCATGATGGTGACTCCCAGGGCTTCGACCTGTGGGGCTCAGGTGGTCTTAACGCCTTGGCTCCCAAGCAGCTGGGATCCAAGGGCTACCTTGCCTGACTCGATTTTGGGGTCCTCTAGCTGAGACAAGGTCTGGCCCAATCGCCTGGGCTGCTCTCCAAACCCTGGGATCAAGAAGTCTCCTGCCTCTGCCTCCTAGGGTGCAGGGCTGGCAGCCGTGAGCCACAGTGCCTGGCCTGGACTTGCACATTCTGTTGGTGGGGGCGATGCAAAGGAATGCCCTGAGACGGAGGCCACAACATACCATGTGTCTGGGACCACGGGTGCCAACATGCACGACTCCAGTGTTTGAGTTCCTGGCAGCGATGAGGTTTCACTATGTGGCCTAGATTGGTCTCGAACTCCCAGTCTCCAGCAGTTCCCTGCTTCAGCCTCCCAAAGCCACAGACCTATTGTCTGCCGATCCACTGTCTTTCGGGACCTCTAGACCCAAAGCTGGGGACTCCCACAAATGATCTTTGTTCACGATGATCCCAACTCCATTCACAAATGGTTGCTGGTCTTTTTTTTCTTTTTCCTTTTTTTCTTTTAGTCGGAGTCTCACTTCTTTAACCAGGATGGAGGGTGGTGGTTCACTCCTGGCCACAAGAGCCTCAGCCTGCCATGCCCCAGCGAGCCATTTCCTGGCCTCCAAGTAGCTGGAAGGACAGGCACATGCTATCACACCCAGCTCATTTAGGATTGAGGGTAGAGACTAGGTTTTGCCAAGGTGCCCAGGTGAGTCTCAGTCCATGGTCTAGGGCCATCCATTGGTCTCAGCCTCCCAAAACAATGGGATGATGAGGCAAAGCCTTTGAGCCCAGCCTCGAAACTTCTTCAAAAAGGAATCTGTAGGCCTTGTGTGGTGACCCACGCCTGGAATCCCGTGATTTGAGAGGCCGAAGCAAGAGGATGGCTGGAGCCCAGGAGCCCAAGGCCAGCCTGGGACATACAGGGAGACCCCTCTCTCCACACCCATTCAAAGAGATGGTCTGGGGTTGAGATGCCCATCTTCCAGGCCACTCCGGAGGCTGAGGGGGCTGGATCACCAGAGCCTGTGATATCGAGGCTGGTGGTGAATGCTAGTCATGTCCCGGTCCCCAGGCTGGTCCACAGAGTCAGACCCTGTCTCCAAAACATCAGAACTGTACACAGATTTTCAACTTCACATGGTGTTTTCACAGGAAGACTGACTTTAGAGCCAGGAATAATGGTATTGGGGGGAGAAATGTCCCCGGGTGAGGGTTGTGTCCCTGGCCTTTCTTGGCAGAAGGCCTGGGTGGCTGATGCCTGAGGGTGGCCTAAGCCCCTGAGTTTGAGACCAGCCCAGGCACCATCTCGAGACCTTGTCTCTCCAAGATGCCTAAAAGAAAGCCAAGCATGGAGGCACATGCCTGTCACTCTAGTCACTCAGGAGGCCATGGCAGGAGGATTGCCGTAGCCCAGCCGTTGGAGGCCACTGTGGCCATGAGCGGATTCCTGTACCATGGCCTGGGCAAAGACCAGGGACTCCGACTTAGTATAATAATACCAACCACCACCACCACCACAAACACAGGCCGGGCTCAGGGGCTCAGTCTGGCATCCCTGCTTTTCCAAGTCCCAGGCTAGTGGACAGCCTGAGCCTGCAGGTTCGACACCAGCCCAGGACACCAAAAGATACCTCATCTCAGAAATCAAAAAGAAATCCAAAGATTAGCCGGGCATGGTGGTGCAGGCCTGTTGTTCCAGCCATTCAGGGGGATGAGTCGGGAGGATCACCTGAGGCCGACAATTCTAGTCTGTGGTGGTGGTGAACATGCCCCTGCACTCTGGCATGGGTAACAGAGAAGTATTCTGACTCCAAATAATAATAATCACCACCACCACCACCACTACCCCTGACACCCAGCGCAGAGTCACCCTCAGGGATGGGTGAGGAAAAGGCAATTTCCAACCTTTCCTTTGTGTGAGGTTTCAAAGGTAGCCACCGGGCACATCAGTCATGTGCTTTTGGCCACACGCCCCAGAAGTCCTGCCCCAAACTTCCACACTCGTGCCCCATGGCAAATACGTGAGTGAGCTCGTGGTATAGACAGCCTCAATCTAGGACTGACATTGGGCATGGAGTGACCAAGGTGGTCTGGCAATGCCTCAGCCAGCCAGATTCTGGTCACTCTGTCTGGCATCTTCATGTGGGGTAGGGCCCCTTCCTCTCCTGAAAATTCCATCATCACCCACCCACAATGACCTTTGCCTGAGGAGCCATGGACACCCATCATGATGCACATGGGATGCCTCTTTTTGTCACCAGAGTCTCCATCAGCTGGGATGGTGCATGGCATCAGGATCGTGGCTCCCAGGGCATTGACCTGTGGGACTCAGGTGGTCTTCCTGCCTTGGCCCCTGAGCAGCTGAGACTCCTGGGTCCAACACGCCTGACACCATTTGGGGAGCCTCTCACCAAGACGAGGTCTAGCCACATCACCCAGTTTGGTCTTCGACACCTGGGCTCATGCAGCCTCCCACCTCGGCCTCCCAGGGTGTGGGACTGATGGCTGTGAGCCCCAATGCCTGGCCTGGACTCACATGTTCTGTTGGTGGGGGGACACAAAGCAACATGCTGGGACAGAGGCCACCACATTCCGTGTGTCTGGGCCTGCGGAAACCACCACATGAGACTCCATTATTTGCATTCCAGGGAGCAATGGGGTCTCACTACGTGGCCCAGTCTGGTCCAAACTCTTGGGCTCCAGCGGTCCCCCACCTTGGCATCTCAAAGCCACAGGCCGATTTTCTGCTGATCTACTGCCTTTCAAAAACTGTAGGTCAAAGGCTGGTGCCTCCTTCCCACATGATCTCTGTCTCTTCACGGTAATCCCAACTCCATACACAAATGGATACTCTTCTTTTTTTCTCTTTTCCTTTTTTCCTATGAGTTGGAGTCTCACTCTGTCACCCAGTCTGGAGAGTGGTGGCTCGCTCACGGCCATTGCAGCCTCTGTTCACTGGGCTCTGGCAATCCTTTCCCCAGCCTTCCCAGGAGACTGAACGACAGGAGTGCGCCACCATGTCCAGCTCATTTAGGATGGAGGGTACAGAAGAGGTCTCACCCAGGTTCCCGAGCTGGTCTCCACCCATGGGCTTGGGCTGGCCGCTGGCTTCTGCCTAGCAAAGCGATGGGATGACAAGGCTGAGCTCCAGAGCCCAGCTTTGGTCCTTTGTCGAAAACAAACCAGAATTCCTGGTGTGGTAGCCCACGCCTGGAATCCCAGTGCTCTGTGAGCCCAAGGCAGGAGGATGATTGGAACTCAGGAGCACAAGGCACGCCCAGACAATGCAGGTAGACCCCTTTTCTGCACCCATTAAAACAGGGTGTCTGGGGTCGATGTGCCCATAGTCCTGGTCACTCCAGAGGCTGAGGCAGAAGGATAACTGGAGCCCACGAATTAGAGGCTGTCAGTGAACTACGGCGTGTCCCCGGGTCCCAGCCTAGGTCACACAGTCAGACTCTATCTCCAAAAACATCAGAATCATACAGATTCTCATCTGCCCATTGTGTGTTCACAGGGTGACTGGCTTTATAGCCAGGGTAATGGGATTGCAGGAGAAGAAATATCCCCGAGTGAGCGATGTGTCCCTGCACTTTCTTGGCAGAAGGTCCTCGTTGCTGAATCAGAGGGTTGACCTGCCTGGGCAACATTTCTCACATCGGAGAAGAGAGCTGGCTGGAACCCCTACATGGGATCCTCGGGAATTACCACACCAAAGCAAGGGCAGCCCATGGAGGAGTTGGAGCTGGAAGGTGCTGAACTTGTGGGACCCTCATACGTGGGAGGAGTGGGGGGGAGGACTGAGGCAGAAGCTTAACAGAAGAATGGATTTATTTATTTCTTTCTTTTCATTCCTCACTAGGTTGACCAGGCTGGTCTCAAAATGCCCAACTTTTGGCCATTCTCTTGGCCTGGGCTTCATAAATTCCTGCGATCACATGCTTTCCATTTGTCTGACATCCTGGTCTTCTTACCAGGTCTTGAAATCTGGAACGGAGGTGATCCTCACGATGAGGCCTGCCCTCACCCAAGGCTTTCTGGGTTTTGCGTGAGGTCAAGGTGTGGGCCTGTTATGATGTCCAGCCTGGTGTTGAGCTCCTGAGCAGTGCCATCTTCCCATCTCAGATTTCCCAAGAGCTGAGGAGACAGGCATGCGTCACATGGCCATCCCTGCCCCCCTGAAGGTTTGAGAGTCATGCCCTCCCTTTCCCCGAGGCGACTCCCGGGAGGAGCCTGCTGGTCCACCTTGGGGATATTGCGGGTGAACGGGTGGGTGCATTGGAAGAGACACACCCCTGCACCTGGCGCTCCCCATGGGTAGTATTTGGTGGGTGACTCTGGCTGCCCTCTCTGGGATCCCACATTATCAGAAAGGAGGGGTCTTCGCAGTGGGGCCCCAAGAGGGGTATGGAGGCTGGGGGTGAAGTCTCAGGCCTGTCATCACATTGCTATGGGAGCTTGAGGTGAGAGGATGGCGTGAGCCCCCGGATTCGAGACAAGCCCGGATACCTTGTCTAGACCTCGTCTTTACAAGAAGCCAAAAAAAAAATGATCCGACCGTGATGGTGCACGCCTGTCTTTATGGGCACTCAGGAGGCCATGACATGAGGATCACCAGAGACCAGGCTGTGGTGAACGTGGTGGCCGAGAGCTGGCCCCTGCTTATGATCTGGGTGAGAGAGCAGGACCCAGAATCAAAATATTAATAGCAACCACTACCACCACCACAACTGCAGGCTGGGATCAGGACCTCATTCTGACATCCCGGCCCTTTGGATGACCAGGCCAGTGGATGACCTGAGCCTGTGGGATCGACACAAGCCAGGACACCGGGCTAGATCTCATCTCGGCCATCAAAAATTAAGTCAAAAATTAGCTGGACGAGGTGGCACAGGCCTGTGGCTCCAGCCACTCAGGAGGCCGAGGTGGGAGGATTGCCTATGTCCCTCAGGTGGGGTTCACGGTGTCCATGAGCATTCCCCTGTGCTCTGGCCTGGGTGACAGAGTGAGATTCCACCTCCAAATAATAATAATCACCACCACCACCCCTGACACTGAGCACAAAGAGTCTCCTTAAGGGATGGGATAGGAAAGGTACTTTCAGTCCTGTCTTTCATGGGAGGTTTCAAAGGTGGCCACCAGGAATGTCCGTCACTGGTCTTCGACCACATGCCCCAGAAGGCCTGCCTCCACCTTCCACACTGGTGCCCCCTGGCAAAGATGCATGTGAGATCACGGAACAGACAGCCCCGAGCTAGGGTGTTCGTTGGTCACAGAGTGATCAATTCAATCTGGCAACACTGTGGCCAGTCCAGGTTCTGGTCTCCCTGTAAGCCACCTTCGGTGGGGCAGGGCCCCTTCCTCTCCCAATCAATCCATAGTCCCCCACCCATGCAGATATTCCCTGAGGAGCCATGGACGCCCATCATGATGCACATGGGAGGCATCTTTTTTTCGCCGGTCTCTCCGTTGGCCAGGTTGGGGCACAGTGGCATGATCATGGCTCCCTGTACCTTGACCTGCGGGGCTCAGATGATCCTCCTGAGCCCTCATTGATAATTTAGCGTCAGAGTGACCAGGCATCAATAATTTAAGAAACCAATTATATCATCATTTGCCGTTTTAGGAGGAGAAGAAGGGCTATCAGCTACCATAGCTTTTAAATGGGAGTTTAAACAACCCGATATATCAAGGGAGCATTCTGATTTTTTGGGTAAAGTAAAACATATTGGAGGAAAATTAGAACAACCTGAAGAAGAAAAGTTATGATTAATAACAGATTTTACTTGTGATGAAAAAAGAGTGGGGCCTCTTAGTAAAGAGGAATGATTAGTAAAAGCAGTAATAATCTCAGCATCCCATGTAACGGGCTGGAACATTGGAGGATTTGGAATATAAGACAAATAAGATTTTTCCAAATAAATGCAACCTGCCTGGCATGTTATAATAGCCAACATAGCTATAAAAACAGTAAGGGAGTGAGAGAAGTGTTTTGAGAGTGAACCAGATCATTGGCGGCCTGGGTGAGCACCTTGATTTACCCCAATGTGGGTGGTCTGCACTGTCTAGTCAAAATAGCTCGATGGTAATGTCTGGGTTGAGGAGTGGGAGATGATGAATAATGAGATGTCTTCGGTCGAGTTGGTGGAGGTGGAAGTGGTTGTTGAATGGTGAGACGTTTCAACTTTGGCACCAACACCTTCTCTTCATCATCTGCATCTGACTCAGACTGATGGTGTGAATTAGGTCTGGTCTGGCTGTACCTCGACAGGGGTGAGTGTCTCGTCATATCTAATTAGATGATCCTGTACCCAAAAAGGTGAGGGTAAGTCCTGGGGAAATACACAAACATATCCTCTCCTGCATGCTAAAAAGACACAGGGCCCCTTCCATTGACCTGTAAGAAGATCTTTCCATTTTAACATTGGTTTAACAGTTTTCGCAGGAGTCCAAAGTATTAACATAGCTGAATGTCCTTGGGAGTCCAAATTGAAATGATTAATTAAAAACATGGCATTATTTACGATTTGATGGGGAGAACTATATTCGAATTCCCCTTCCAGCAATGTAATTATTTGATTTTTTAATGTTTGATGGGCTCTCGACTACAGCTTGACCATGAGGATTATACCGAATTCCTATAGAATGAGAGATGCCAAACTGGGTACAAAACGACTGAAAAGCTTTGGATACATAAGCAGAAGCATTATCAGTTTTTAATTGTTTAGGAATACCCAGCTGTGTAAAACAAAAGAATAAATGTTGGACTGCATCTTTATAGGCTTCCCCAAATCTGGGCGAGGCTAAAATTACATGGGAAACTATATCCACAGTCACATGTAGAAGTGAAAATTTTAGAAAACTTCAGAAAAGAGTAACATCCTTTTGCCTCAAAACATTAGGTTTTAATCTGCGGGGACTAACTCCTGAGGGGAAGGGGTTTTTAGAAATAGGACATGAAGTACATTTTTTATGATTTGTCTAGCCATTTCTCTTGGAATGTGAAACTGGTGCCTTAAAGCTGCAGCAATTTGGTGATGAATTTTATGGGATTCCTGAGCTTGATTGACTAAATAATCTACAAGGAGAGGGCACATGACCGATTATGTCAAGACATCTGCTAATTGATTACCTTGATGTAGAGGTCCAGGGAGTCCTGCCCCAGGGCAGCCCCTGCGAGGAACAAGCAGGTCCACCCTGTGGATTGAAGTGGGCAGAGAGTGGGCATCCCAGTGAAGACACACCTGCTACAGGTGTTCCCCTGGGAGGGGCTTAGTAGCTGACTCTGGCTACCCACTCTGAGGTCCCGGGTCATTGGAAGGGAGCAGGTCTCACTGGGGCCCTGAGAGGAATGTGGATGCCAGATGCAGGGGCTTACACCTGTCATCTTGACACTCTGGGAGGCTGAGGCAAGAGAATTTACTGAGCCCCTGGGTTCAAGACCAGTCCGAGCACCTTGGTGAGACATTGTCTCAACAAGAGGCCAAAAAAATGACCGAGTGTGGTGATGCACGACTGTCGTTATGACCACTCAGGATGCCGTGGTGGTAGGATCACCAGAGCCCAGTGGGCGGAGGCTGCAGTGGCCGAGTGTGGGTCCATGTGCTCTGATCTGGACGACAGAGAGGGACTCTGAATCAGAATAATAATAACAAACACCACCACCACAACCACAGTATGAGCTCAGGGACTCAGACAGGCATCTCGGCCCTTTGAAAGCCAAGATAAGTGGACGGCCTGAGCCTGCGGGTCCAAGGCCAACTTGAGACACTGGGTGAGACCTTGCCTCGGCCATCAGAAACAAATCCAAAATTAGCTGGGTGCGATGGCACAGGCCTGTGTTTCCAATCACTCAGGAGACCAAGGCAGGAGGATCACCTGAGCCTGGCAGGTGGAGTCCGCAGTGGCCATGAGTGTGCCCCTGTGCTCTAGTCTAGGTGAAAGCAGGATGCTGACCTCAAATAATAATAGTCACCACCACTGCAACCACCAGCACCCCTGCCACCCAACGTGAGAAGTCACCCTCAGGGATGGGAGAGGCAGAGGGACTTTCTCGCCTGTTTTTCATGGGAAGTTTCAAAGATGGTAACCGGCAGATCCATTTTGCCCCTTCAGCCACATGCCCCAGAAAGCCTGCCTCCAACCTCCACAAAAGTGCCCCACAGCAAAGATGCATGTGAGCTCATGGAACAGATGGTACCCGGTTAGAGTGGCCATCAGGCACAGTGTGATCAAGGCAGTTCGGCAATGCCTCAGTCAGCCCAGGTTCCAGTTGCTCAGTCTGCCACTTTTGGGCAGGGGTGGACCCTTTACTCTCCTGATCACTCCATCATCCCTCACCAACAGGGACCTTTACCACAGGAGTTGTAAACGTCCATCATGACACACGTGGGAAGTCTTTTTGTTGCTGGAGTCTCCGTCGGCTGGATGGGGTGCAAAGACATGATCGTGGCTTCAGGGGCCT
>NW_007261450.1:0-8564 GCF_000164805.1 Carlito syrichta
CAAACTAGTCAGCTTGCTCGCCAACTAACAGGTAAACTAACTTTTCAGTCAACACATTAGCTAGCTAGTCATCTTGCTCTCCAGCTGACTAGTTAAGTCAGCTCACCAGTCAGCTTTCATGCCAGGTGACTAGCCAAGGCAGTTCACCTTTCGCGTCACTTGCCGGTCAACTAGTTAAGTTGACTCACTGGTAGGCTCACTGGCCAACCGACTAGTTAAGTTCTTTCACCAGTTGGCTCACTCGCCCATCGTCTAAAGTCAGCTGACCAGTCAGTTCACTCGCCAGTCAAATTGTTAAGTCAGCTGGCCAGTCGGCTCACTTGTCAGCTGACTAGTTAAGTCAGCTGACCTGTCATATCACTGACTGGACAAGGAGTTAAATCAGTCATCTGTCTGCTCACTTGTTGGCCGACTAGTTAAGTCAGTTAACTGGCGGCTGCCTAGCCAGCCAACAAGTAAAGTCAGTTAACCAATCGGCCTAATAGGTGGCCAACTTGATAGCTGAAAAGTTAGCTCACCTAATTTGTCACTGATAAGTTAGGCCATCTAACTAATCGGCCTACTGATCAGCTGACTAGTTAGGTGAGCACACCAGTCATCCAAGTAGCTAACAGAACTGACTAGTGGGCAAACACATCAGTCAACAATATAACCCAGCTAACTAGTCTGCCGACAAAGCGGTCAACTTGTTAAGCCAGATAACAAGTCGGTCGTGTAGTCATTTGTGTTAACACAGCTAACTATTCTGCCGACTTGTCAACCAACAAGTTATGTCACCTAACTAAATCGTTAAACAATTAAGTCAGCTAGTTAACTCGTTTACCATCTAGTTAATACAGGTAGCTAACTTGTTAACCAACTCGTTAAGTCAGCTACCTATCTCGTTAGCCACTACTTTAGTTAGCTAGCTAAGTCAGCTAGCTAACCAGCTCGCTAGCTAAGTCAGCCAACTAAGGCAGCTAGCTCACTAGTTAGCTAAATATTTAAGTCAGCTACTTAAGTCTGCTACCTAACTAGTTAGCTAATTAGTTAAATCAGCTAGTTAAATAGTTAGCTAACATATTTAATTCAGGGATTTAAATCAACTAGCTAACTATTTAATTTGCCAGTTAAGTCAGCTACCTAAATAGTTGTCACCTTCGGAATTCAGCTAGTTACGTCAGCTTTCTAATTAAGTCAGTTGGTTAAAACAGCTAGGTATTAAGTTAGCTAACGGTTTAAGTTAGCAGGTTGAGTCAGGAAGTTAGCTAGTTAACTAACTGGTAAAGTCAACTGGTTAAGTCATCTCTCTAGCTAGTTAACAAACGGGTTGAGTCAGCTGGTTGAGTTGGCTAGCTAGCTAGTTAGCTTACGAGTTAATTCAGCTGCATGAGTCAGCTAGCTAGCTAGAAAGCTAATGGGTTAAGTCAACTGCTTGAGCCACCAAGGAAGCTCGTTAGCTAAAAAGTTATGTCAGATGATTAAGTCAGCTAGCTATCACGTTAGATACCAGGTAAGCTAATTAGTTAGCTAGCTGGTTTAGTCAGCTAGCTAGCTATGCAGGTAACTATTTAATACAGCTTGTTAGCTAGGTATCTAGCTAGTTAGCTAACTGTTTAAATCAGTTGGTAGCTAGGTAGCTAGCTAGTTAGCCAACTATTTAAGTCAGCTGTCTTGCTAGCTAGCTAGGTAGTTAATTCAGCTAATTAAATCAGCTGGCTGGCCAACAGACTAGCTAGGTAGCGAGGTAGTTAAGTCAGTTGGCTAGCCACCTGTCTAGCTGTTTAATTCAGCTAGATAAGAGAGCTGGTTAGCCAACTGGCAAGGTAGGTAGCTAGCTAGTTAAGTCAGCTAGATAGCTACCTGGCTATATACTGATGTCTTTGAGTTAGGTAAGCTGGATAGCCAACTGGCTAGCTAGTTAAGTCAGATAGTTTAGTCATCTGTCTAGCCAGCTGGCTAGGAAGGTAGCTAACTAAATAAGCCAGCTTGCTAGACAGCAGTCTAGCTGCTCAAGTCAGCTAGTTAAGTCAGCTGGCTAGCCTGCTACTAGGTAGGTAGCTTGCTAGTTCAGTGAGCTGGCTAGCCAGTTTACTAGCTTAAGACAGATAGGTAAGTCAGTTGGCTAGTCACCTTGCTAGATAGGCAGTCAGCCAGTTAACTCAGCTGGCAGCCAGCTGACTAGCTGGTTAACTCAGCTTGTTTAGTCAGCTAGAAACCAGCTAGCTAGTTAAGTCAGCTCATTAAGTCAGTTGACTATCCAGCTGGTTAGTTAGTTAAAAAGCTATTTAAGTCAGATGGCTATCCATCAGGCTAGCTAGTTATTTCAGCTAAAGTCAGCTGGCTAGGTAGCTAGCTGATTAAGTCAGACAGCTAAGTCAGCTTTCTAGCTTGTTAAGTCAGCAAGATAAGTCAGCAGGTTGGCCAGCTGCATAGCTGGGTAGCTAGCTATTTAAGTCAGCTGGCTAGCCAGTTAGCTAGCTAGTTAAGTAAGTTAGTTAATTCAGCTCAATAGAAAACTAGTAGCTAAGTAGTTAGGTAAAGTCAGCTGGCTAGCCAGCAGGCTAGGTAGTTAGCTAGCTAGTTAACTCAGCTGGCTATCCATCTGTCTAGCCAACTGGTTAGCTAGGTAGTTAGCTTGTTAGTTCAGCTGGCAAGCCACCTGGCTACCTAGTGATGTCAACTAATTTAGTCAGCTTGCTAGAAAGATGGCTAACTAGTTAAGTAAGCTAGTTGAGTCCACAGTCTAGCCAGCTGGTTAGCTGATTAAATCAGCTTGTTAATTCAAGTGACGAGGCAACTGATTAGCTAGTTAGTTAGCTAGTTAAGTCAGATGGCTAGCTATTGGTTAGCTGGTTAAGTCAGCTAGTTAAGACAGCTGGCTAGTCAACTGGCTGTGTAGGTAGCTATCTAATTCAGTCAACTGGCTAGCCTGCTGGCTAGCTAGTTAAGTCAGCAAGTTAAGTGAGCTGGCTAGCCAGCTGGCTAGCTAGGTGGTTAGCTAGTTAAGTAAGATACTTAAGTTAGCTGGTTAACTGGCTGGCTAGCTAGCTGGCTGGTAAGTTAAGTCGGCTGGTTAGCAGGCAGGTCAGTCAGCTGGCTAACTAGGAAGGTAGCTATATAAGCCAGCTAGTTATTTCAGCTAGCTAGCTAGTCAAGTCAGCTAGTTAAGTCAGCTGGCTAGCTATATAGCTACCTAGGTAGCTTTCTAGTTAAGCCATCTAGTTTAGCCAGCTGGCTAGATAGGTAGCTAGCTGGTTAAGTCAGCTAGTCAAGTCAGCTTGCTAGCTAGTTAAGTCAACGAGTTAAGTCAGCTGTCTAGCCAGCTTCCTAGCTGAGTAGCTAGCTAGTTAAGTCAGCTGGCAAGCCAGTTAGCTAGCTAATAAGTAACCTAGTTAAGTCAACTCACTAGCCAGCTGGTTAGCTAGGTAGCTACATAGTTAAGTCAGCTGGCAAGCCAGTGGAATATGTAGGTAGTTAACTTGTTAAGTCAGCTGGCTCTCCAGGTGGCAAGCTAGGTAGCTAAGCAGTTATGTAAGCCTGCTAGCCAGCTGGCTAGTTAGTTAAGTAATGTAGTTAAGTCAGCTGTCTAGACAACTGGCTAACTAGGTAGCTAGCAATTAAGTAAGCTGTCTAGCCAGCTGGCTATCTAGTTAAGTAATCTGGTTAAGTCAACTGGCTATACAACTGGCTAGTTAGGTAGCTAGCTAGTTATGTCAGCTGTCCAGCTAGCTGGCTATATAGTTAAGTAACATAGTTAAGTCAACTGGCTATACAGCTGGCTAGCTAGGTATCTCGCTAGTTATGTCAGCTGTGCAGCTTGCTGGCTAGCTAGTTAAGTAACATAGTTAAGTCAGCTGGCTAACCAGTGGGCTAGCTAGGTAGCTTGCTTCTGAAGTCAGCTTTCTAGACCTCTGGCTATCAAGTTAAGACACCTAGTTAGGTCAGCTGTCTAGCCAGCTGGCTAGCTATATAGCAAGCTAATTAATTCAGCTGACTAGCAAGCAGGTCAGCTATTAAGTCAGATAGTTAAGTCATCTGGTTTTCCAGCTGGCTAGCTAGTTAGTGAACCAGTTAAGTCAGTTGGCTAGCCAGCTGGCTAGCTATTTAAGTCAGCTATTTAATTCCTCTTGCTTCCCAGCTGTCTAGCTTGGTAGCTAGCTAGTTAAGTCAGCTTGCTAGCCACCAGTCTAGCTAGTGTTGTTAGCTATTTATGTCAGCTGGCTAGCCAGCTTGCTAACTATTAAGTCAACTGGTTGAGTCAGCTGGCTAAACAGCTGGCTAGCTAGTTAAGTCAGTCAATTAATACAAGAGGCTAGCCAACTGGCTAGCTAGGTAGCTCGCTAGTTTAGTCAGCTGTCTATCCAGCTGGTTATCTGGTTAAGTTAGCTAGTTAAGTCAGCTGGCTACCCACCTGGCTAGTTAAGTCAGCTAGCAAGTCAGTTAACTATTCAGGTACTAGTTAAGTCAGATAGCTATTTGGCTTGCTAGTCAGCTAGCTAGCTGGACAACTAGATAGTTAAGTCAGCTAGCCACCTAATTAGCCAGTTAGCTAGCTAGTTAAGTCAGCTAGCTAGAGAGCTAGATAGCTTGTTTGCTATTTAGTAATGTCAGCTGGATAGTCAGCTAGCTAGTCAGTTATCTAGTTAAATCAGAAAGCAAATCAGCCTGTTCCTTAGCTAACTATTTGTCTAGCAACTCAACTAGCTGGTCATCTAACTAGTGGGATCGCTCGCTTTCCATCAAGTAAGCTAACTAGTCGGCTCCTTTGCCTGCCAACTGGTCAGCAAACTATTCGGCTTGCTCGCCAGCCAACAGGTCAACTAACTTGTTGGCTTGCTCACAGGCCAACGGGTTAGCTAGCTAGTCGCCTTGCTTGCCACCTGGCTATTTAAGTCAGCTCACCAGTCAGCTAACTCGCCAGCTGACTAGTTAAGACAGCTCACCTGTCGCCTTACTTGTTGGCTGACTAGTTAAGTCAGCTCACCAGTCGCTCCCTCGCTGGCCAACTAATTAAGTTCTCTGAGCAGCCGACTCACTCACCAGCTGACTAAAATCAGCTGACCAGTCAGTTCACTTGCCGGCCGACTATTTAAGTCAACTGACCAGTCTGCTCACTCATCGGTCGACTAGTTAAGTAAGCCGACCTTTCGGCTCACTTGCTTGACAATTAGTTAAATTAATACACCTGTTGGCTCACTCGCTGGCTGAAGAGTTGTCAGCTAACCAGTTGGTTGCCTAGCCAGCCGATTAGTTAAGTCAGCTAACCAATCAGCAGAATATTTGGCCAACTTTCCACTGACAAGTGAGCTCAGCTAACTAGACCCTTACAAGTTAGACCATCTAACTAAATGGCCTACAAATCAGCTGACTAGTTAGGTCAGCACAACAGCCATCCAACTAGTTAACAGTGCTGACTAGAGGGCCAACGTGTCAGTCAACTATTTAACCCAGCTAACTAGTCTGCCAACTAGTTGGACAACTTGTTAAGCCAGCTAACAAGTTGGACCTGTAGTCAGCCAACGTGTTAAACCTGCTAACTATTCGACCGACTCGTCAGCCAACAAGTTAAGTCACCTAGCTAACTCGTTAACCAACATCCTAAGTCAGCTAGTTAACTCGTTTACCAACTAGTTAAAGCAGGTAGCTAACTCGTTAACCAACTCTTCAAGTCAGCTAGCTATCTCGTTAGCCAACTAGTTAAGTCAGCTAGCTAACCAGCTAGCTAGCTAAATCAGCTAGCTAAGTCAGCTAGCTCACTAGTTAGTGAAATATTTAAGTCAGATATTTAAGTCTGCTACCTAACTAGTTAGCTAATTAGTTAAGTCAGCTAGTTATTCAGCTAGTTAAATAGTTAGTGAACTATTTAATTCAGGTATTTAAATCAACTAGCTAACTAGTTAAGTCGACCAGTTAAGTCAGCTAGCTAAGTAGTTAAGTCAGCTAGCTAAGACCGTTAGTTAAGTCAGCTTTCCAATTAAGTCAGCTGGTTATGACAGGTAGCTAGCTAGTTAGCTAATGGGTTAAGTCAGCAGGTTGAGCCATGTAGTTAGGTAGTTAACTAACTGGTTAAATCAGCTGGTTGAGTCAGCTAGATAGCTAGTTAGCAAAAGGGTTGAGTCAGCTATTTGAGTAGGCTAGCAAGCTAGTTAGCTAGGGAGTTACATCAGCTGCATGAGTCACCTAGCTAGCTAGCTAGCTAATGACTTAAGTCAGCTGCTTGAGCCACCTAGGAAGCTCATTAGCTAAAGACTTAAGTCGGATGATTAAGTCAGCTAGCTAGCATGTTAGATAACGGGTAAGCTAACTAGTTAGCTAGCTGGTTAAGTCAGCTAGCTAGCTATGCAGCTAACTATTTAAGTCAGCTTGTTAGCTAGGTAGCTAGCTACGTAGCTAGCTAGTTAGCTAACTGTTTAAATCAGCTGGTGGCTAGGTAGCTAGCTAGTTATCCAAACTGTATAAGTCAGCTGTCTAGCTAGGTAGCTAGCTAGTTAATTCAGTTAATTAAGTCAGCTGTCTAGCCAGCTGGCTAGCTGGGAAGTGAGGTAGTTATGTCAGCTGGCTAGACAGCTGGCTAGCTGGTTAATTTAACTAGATAAGAGAGCTGGATAGCCAAATGGCAAGGAAAGTAGCTAGCTAGTTATGTCAGCTAGATAGCTACCTCACTAGCTAGTGATGTCTTTGAGTTAAGTCAGCTGGCTAGCTGGTTAAATCAACTAGTTTAGTCACCTGTAAAGTCAGCTGTGTAGGTAAGTAGCTAGCTAGATAAGCCAGTTTGCTAGCCAGTAGGCGAGCTGTTCAAGTCATTTAGTTAAGTCAGCTGGCTAGTCTGCTGGCTAGGTAGGTAGCTAGCTAGTTTGGTGAGCTGGCTAGACAGCTTGCTAGTTTAAGTCAGCTAGGTAAGTCAGTTGGCTAGTAAGCTTGCTATACAGGCAGCCAGCTAGTTAAGTTAACTGGCTAGCCAGGTGAGTATCTGGTTAAGTCAGCTAGTTAAGTCAGCTGAAAACCAGCTGGATAGCTAGTTAAGTCAGCTCATTATGTCAGTTGGCTTTCCAGCTGGTTACTTACTTAAAAAGCTAGTTAAGTCAGATGGCTATCCATCGGGCTAGCTAGTTATTTCAGCTAGTTAAGTCAGCTGGCTAGCTAGGAAGCTAGCTATATAAGTCAGCTAGTTTGTCAGCTAGCTAGCTATATAAGTCAGCTAGTTAAGTCAGCTGGCTAGATAGCTAACTAGGTAGCTAACAAGTTAAATGAGCTAGTTAAGTCAGCTGGTGAGCTAGGTAGCTAACTGGTTGTCAGCTACTTAAATCAGCTTGCTAGTTAGTTAAGTCAGCGAGCTAAGTCAGAAGGCTAGCTAGCTGCCTATCTGGTTAGCTAGCTATTTAAGTCATCTGGCTAGCCAGTTAGCTGGCTATTTAAGTAACCTAGGTAAGTCAGCTCACTAGCCAGCTTGTTAGGTAGGTAGCCAGGTAGTTAAGTCAACTGGCAAGCCAGCAGGCTACATACATAGCTAGCTAGTTAACTCAGCTATCTATCCAGCTGGCTAGCTAGGTATCTAGGCAGTTAGGTCAGCCTGCAAGCCAATTGGCTAGCTACATAAGTCACCTAATTAAGTCAGCTTGCTAGACTGCTGGCTAGGCAGGTAGCTAGATAGTTAAGTCAACTGTCTAGCTCGCTGGCTAGCTAGTAAAGCCACCTAGTTAAGTCAGCTGGATATCCAGCTAGGTAGCTTGCTACTTAAATCAACTGTCCAGTCCGCTGGCTAGCTACTTAAGTCACCTAGCAAGGTCAGCTGGATAGCCAGCTGGCTAGCAACATAGTAAGAAAGTTAATTCAGTTGTCTAGCAAGCAGGCCAGCTATTTATGTCAGCTAGTTAACTCAGCTGGCTAGCCAGCTGGCTAGATATGTAGGAAGCTGGTTAAGTCCGTCAGCTAGCCATCTGCCTAGCTGATTATGTCACCTAGTTATGTCTGCTGACTAGCCAGCTATCTAGCTAGGTAGAGAGCTAATTAAGTCAGCTGGGTAGCCAGCTGGCTAACTAGTTAAGTCAGCTAGTTTCTTCAACTGGCTAGGTGGTTAAGTCAACTAGTTAAGTCAGCTGACAAGAGAGCTGGATAGCTAGGTACCAAGCTAGTAAAGTCAGCTGGCTAGCCAGCTGCCTAGATAGTTAAGTCAGCTAGTAAATTCATATGATTTCCCAGCTGGCTAGATAGGTAGCTAGCTAGTTAAATCAACTGGCTAGTCAGTTGGATAGCTTGTTTAGTCAGTTAGTTTATTCAGCTGGCCAGCCAGCTGGCTAGCTAGTTAAATAAGGGAGTAAAGTCAGCTTGCTAGTTAGTTGAGTCTGTTAGTTAAGACAGTTGGCTAGCCAGCTTCTTAGGTGGGTAGCTAACTAATTAAGTCAGCTGGATAGCCAGTTGGCTAACTAGTTAAATCACCTAGTTACGTCAGATCACTAGCCTGTTGGTTAGCTAGGTAGCTAGGTAGTTAATTCAGCGGACAGGTCAGTGGTATATTTCATCATTTAGCTACTTAAGTCGGCTGGCTAGTCACCTGGGTAATTAGGGGTTTCAGCTAATTAATC
>NW_007261450.1:8737-10337 GCF_000164805.1 Carlito syrichta
TCAGCTGTCTAGCTAGCTGACTAGGGGGGTAGCCAGCTAATAAGTCAGCTAGCTGGCTGGCTGCCTGGCTAGCTAGTTAAGTCACTGAGTTTAGTGAGCTGGCTAGCCGACTGGTTAGCTAGGTGGCTAGCTGGTTAAGCCAACTGGCTAGTTGGATGGCTATCGAATTAAGTCAGCTAGTTAAGTCAGCTGGTGAGCCAGCTGGCTAGCTAGGTGGCTGGCATTTTAAGGCAGCTGGTTAGCAGGCTGGTCAGGTAGGTGGCCAGCTAATTGTGCCTGCTCTCTAGCCAGCTGAACCTCAGGGTGCCAGGTTAGTTAATCGGCTTTCTATCCCACTGTCCAGCCAGACGGCTGGCTATTTAAGCCGGCTGGGAGGCCAGGTGGCCAGTCCACTAGCTAGCTAGCCGGCTGCATAGCCAGCTATCCAGCCAGATAGCTAGCTGGTTAAACCAGTTGGCTAGTCCTCTAGCCAACCATGTAGCTAGCTAGGTAAGTCAGTTGGCTAGTTAAGTCAGCTAGTTAGCCAGTTAGCTAGTTAAGTCAGCTAGTAAGTCAGCTAACTAATCAGCTAGCTAGTTAAGTCAGCTAGACTATCAGGCTCCTTGTCAAATAGTTAGTTAAGTCAGCTAGCTAGTTAGCTATATAATTAAGTCAGCTAGAAAGCTAAGAAGTCAGTTAGCTAGCTAGTTATGTCAGCTTGCTAGACAGCTAGATAACTTGTTTGCTAGATAATATGTCAGCTAGATACCCAGCTAGCTAGTCAGCTAGCTAGTTAAGTCAGCTAGCAAATCAGCTTTTTACTTGGCTAACTAGTTGGTTAGAACTCAGCTATCTGGTCAGCTAACTAGTGGGCTTACTCGCTTTCCATTAGGTCAGCTAAATACTCAGCTCACTTGTCTGCCAACCAGTCAGCAAAGTAGTTGACTCACTCACCAGCCAATAGGTCAACTAACTTGTTGACTCGCTCGCAGGCCAACAGGTCAGCGAACTAGTGGGCTTGTTCGCCTGCCAACTACTTAAGTCAGCTGACAGGTCAGCTCAATTACTGGCTGAATAGTTCAGACAGCTCACGTGTTGGGTCACTCACCAGTCAACTAGTTAAGTCAGCTCACCGGTCAGCTCACTCACCGGCCGACTACTTAAGTCTGACAAGTTGGCTTACTCGCCAGCCAATTAAATTCACCTAAACAGCTCACTCGCTGGCCAACTAGTTAAGTCGCCTGAACAGTCAACTCATCAACCGGCTGACTAGTTAAGTCAGCTGACCAATTGACTCACTCGCTGGCCAACTAGTTAATTTAGCTGACCAATGGGCTCACTCGCTGGTTGACTAGCTAAGTCAGCTAACCTGTCGGCTCACTCGCCAACGGACTAGTTAAGCCAGATCACAGGTCAGCCTACTAGCCGTCCAACTAGTTAAGTTAGCTAACCAATTGGCCGACTAGTGGGCCAAATTTTCAGCCGACAATTTAAGTCAGCAAACTAGTCGGCTGACTAGTTAGGTAAGCTATCTAGTTAGCCAACTAATCGGACGACTTGTTAAGTAAACAAATTAGATAGCCAACTAGTTAACTTGGGCCAACTCGTCAGTCAGCTAGTT